>NW_026111577.1:0-300000 GCF_024679095.1 Eriocheir sinensis | reverse complement strand
TCTGTATTTTGTATATATATATATATATATATATATATATATATATATATATATATATATATATATATATATATATATATATATATATATATATATATATATATATATATATCTTTAGACATATTTACATTATTTAATGTATATTTTGCACATATATTTTATGATAATTTACGTTATCTTATGTGTATTTGTTTATATATTTTCATACAAATTTACATTATTTTATGTGTATTTTGTATATCTATTTCAATACAAATTTGCCCAATTTCATGTGTATTTTGCATATCTATTTTCAAACAAATTTAAATTATTTTCTGTGTATTTTTGTATATATTTTTATACAAATTTTTGTTATTTTATTTGTATTTTGTATATATATTTTCCTACAAATATACATTCTTTTAGAGGAAATTTTGATTATTTATTTTGATACGAATTTACATTATTTTATGTGTATTTTCTTTATATATTTTTCTATGTATTTACATTATTTTATGTGTATTTTGTATATATATTTTCATAAAAATTTACGTAATTTTATTGTGTGTATTCGTATATATTTTGATAAAAAACTTCATTATTTTATGTGTTTTTTGCATATCTATTTCAATTAAAATCTACCTTATTGTATGTGTATTTTGTATATTTATTTTAACACAAATTCAATTATTTGATGTGTATTTTTGTATATATATTTTTTTAAATATGAGTTATTTTATGGGTATTTTGCATCTTTAATTTTATAAATTTTTACATTACGTACATATCTTTTATACGTATTTACATTATTTAATGTGTATTTTGTTTATATATTTTTATACAAATTTACGTTATTATATGTGTATTTGAATATATATTTTGATACAAATTTACATTATTTTCTGTATTTTCTATATTTATTTCAATTCAAATTTAGCTTATTTTATGTGTCTTTTGTATATCTATTTGTTTATTTTTGTATATAGTTTTATACAATTTTACGTTATTTTATGTGTATTTTGTATATTTATATTTATACAAGTAAACATTTTTTTATTGGCATCTAGTTTATTTATTTTGATACGAATTTACATTATTTTATGTGTATTTTGTATACATTTTCTTATACGTATTTACTTCATTTGATGTGTATTTTGTATATATATTTCTATAGAAATCTACGTTATTTAATGTGTATTCGTATATATATTTTGAAACAAATTTACATTGTTTTATGCGTATTTTGCATATCTATTTCAATACAAATTTACCTTATTGTATGTGCATTTTGTATATTTATTGTAATACAAATTTAAATATTTTATGTGTATTTTGGTATATATATTTTCATAAAAAATGCGTTGTTTTATGGGTATTTTGCATCTCTATTTTCATACAAATTTACATTATTTTATTAATATTCTGTGTATTTATTTTGATACTATTTTACATTATTCTATTTGTGTTTTGTATATATTTTTTGATACATATTTACATTATTTAATGTGTATTTTCTATATATATTTCATACAAATTTTCGTTATTTTAAGTGTATTTGTTTATATATTTTCATTCAAATTTACATTATTTTATGTGTATTTTGTATATGTATTTCAATAGAAATTTAACTTGTTTTATGTGTATTTTGTATATATATTTTTATACAAATTTAAATTATTTTTGTGTATTTTTTTAATAGTTTTATACAAATTTACAATATTTTATGTGTATTTTCTATATCTATTTTCATACAAATACGTATAAGAAAATGTATACAAAATACACTTAAAATAATGTAAATTTGAATGAAATTATATAAACAAATACACTTAAAATAACGTTAATTTGTATAAAATATATATAAAAAATACACATTAAATTATGAAAATATGTATAAAAAAAATATATACAAAACACAAATAGTATAACGTTATTTTATGTGAATTTGTTTTCATTTCATACAAATTTACATTATTTTATGTGTATTTTGTACATGTATTTAAATACTAATTTAACTAATTATATGTGTATTTTGTATATCTATTTTCATACAAATTGAAATTTATTTTTTTGTTTTTTTGTATATATTTTTATTAAAATTTTCGTAATTTTATGTGTATTTTGTATATTTATTTTCCTACAAATATACGTTCTTTTATCGGAATTTTGTTTATTTATTTTGATACGAATTTTCATTTTTTTAGGTGTATTTGATATATATATTTTTATACTTATTTACATAATTTTATATGTATTTTGAATATATATTTTCATAGAAATTTACTATATATGTATATACTAAAAAACACAAAAATAATTTAAATTTGTATAAAAATAAATATACAAAATACACATAAAATTAGGTAAATTTGTATTGAAATACATATACAAAATACACTTAAAATAATGTAAATTTGAATGAAATTATATAAACGAATACACTTAAAATAACGTTAATTTGTATAAAATATATATAAAAAATACACATTAAATTATGAAAATATGTATAAAAAAATATATACAAAACACAAATAGTATAATATAAAATCGTATCAAAATATATACACAGAATATTAATAAAATAATGTACATTTGTATGAAAACTAAGATGCAAAATACCTATAAAATAACGCATTTTTTTTAATTATATATAGGAAAATACACATAAAATATTTGAATTTGTATTAAAATAAATATACAAAATATACATACAATAAGGTAAATTTGTATTGAAATAGATATGCAAAAAACGTATAAAACAATGTAAATTTGTTTCAAAATATATATACGAATACACATAAAATAACGTAGATTTCTATAAATATATATATACAAAATACAAAATTAATTAAATAAGAATAAAAAATGTATACAAAATACACATAAAATAATGTAAATTCGAATAAATATAAATAAACAAAATACCAATAAGAGAATGTGTATTTGTATAAATATAAATATACAAAATGCAATTAAAATAACGTAAATTTGTATAAAACTATATACAAAAATACACAGAAGTAATTAAATTTGTATGAAAATAGATATACAAGATACACACAAAATAAGATAAATTTGAAATGAAATATATATACAAAATACATAAAATAAATTAAATTCGTTTCAAAATATTTTTAACAAATACACATATAATAACGTAAATTTGTCAAAAAAAATATATAAACAAAATACATTAAGTAATGTAAATACGTATAAAAAAATATTTACAAAATACACCAATAATCAAGTCATTCGTATCAAAATAAATAAACAAAAAACTAATTAAATAATGTAAATTTGAATGAGAAAACATATACAAAATACACATAAAAGAACGTTTTAAGTTTCTATAAAAATATATGTACAAAAATGCACATCAAATTAGTTTGCATAAAAAAATATATACAAAACACACATTAGATAATGTAAATGAGTATATAAATTTGTATACATAATACCTATGAAATAATCTAAATTCGTATCGAGTTAAATTAAGAAAATAACAATAAAATAATGTAATTTTAAATGAAAATATATATAGAAAACACACATAAAATAACGTAAATACAAATACAAATATACACATTAAATAATTTAAAATTGAATGAAATAAATATACAAAATAAACATTATATAAGGTAAATTTGTAATAAAATATATGTAGGAATACACATAAAATAATATAAATTTGTATGAAAATATATATACAAATACACATAAAATAACATGAATTTGTATAAAATTTGTTTCAAAATATATACGAATACACACAATAAAATAACGTAAATTTTTATGAAAATGTATATATAAAAGACACATAAAATAGTTTTAATACGTAGAAAAATATATATACAAAATACACATAAAATAATGTAAATTCGTAAAAAATTAAATACACAAAATTCCAATAAAAGAATGTATATTTGTTGTTAAATATATATATAAAAAACAAATAAAATAACTAAAATTTGTATAAAAATATATACAAAAATACACAAAAAATAATTTAAATTTGTTTGAAAATAGATATGCAAAATACAAATAAAGTTAGGCAAATTTGTATTGAAATACATATACAAAATTCCCATAAAATAGCGCATTTCTTATAAAAATATATATACCAAAATACACATAAAATATTTAAATTTGTATTGAAATAAATATACAAAATGCACATACAATAAGGTAAACTTCTATTGAAAGAGATATGCAAAAATAAATATAAAACAATGTAAATTTGTTTCAAAATATATATACGAATACACATAAAATAACGTAGATTTCTATAAAAAAATATATATACAAAATACACATAAAATTAGGTAAATACGGATTAAAAAATGTAAACAAAATACACATAAAATAATATAATTTCGAAACAAAATAAATCAACAAAATACCAATAAAAGAATGTGTATTTGTATAAATATAAATGTACAAAATACACATAAAAATAAACATAAAATAAGGTAAATTTGTAATGAAATATATGTACAAAATACACATAAAATAATGTAAATTTATATGAAAATATATATACAAATACACATAAAATACCATGAATTTGTATAAAATTATATATTCAAAATAAATATTAAATAATGTAAATGCGTATAAAAATATATATAAAAAGTACATATAAAATAATGTAAATTCGTATCAATATAAATCAACAAAATGCCAATAAAATAATATATATTTGAATGAAAATAGATTTACAAAATACACATAACATAACTAAAATTTGTATTGAAATATATACAAAAATACAGAAATAATTTGAGTTTCTATGAAAATAGATATTCAAAATACACATAAAACTAGGTAAATTTCTTTTGAAATATATATACAAAATACCCATAAAATATTGTAAATTTGTGTCAAAATATATAAACAAATACACATAAAATAACGTAAATTTGTATGAAAAATATATACAAAATACACATAGAATGTCAAATCGTATCAAAATGAATGAGCAGAATATCAATAAAATAACGTAAATTTGTATGAAAATAAAGATGCAAAATACCCATAAAATAAAGCATATTTTTAAAAAAATACATATACAAAAATACACATAGAATAATTAAATTTGTATTAAAATTAATATACAAAATGCATCTACAATAAGGTAAATTTGTATTGAAAAAATATGCAAAATACACATAAAAGTGTAAATTTGTTTAAAAATCTATATAAGAATACATATAATATAACGTAGATTTCTATAGAAATATATATACAAAATACACATGAAATGATGTAAATACTTATAAAAATATATATACAAAATACACATTAAATAATTTAAATTCTCGTCAAAATAAATAAACAAAATATCAATAAAAGAATGTGTGTTTGTATGAAAATAGATATACAAAATACTCATAAAATAACCTAAGTTTGTATAAAATTATATACAAAAATACACAAAAATAATTTAAATTTGTATGAAAATAAATATACAAAATACCCATAAAATGATTTTGTATATCTATTTTATACAAATGTACGTTATTTTATGTGAATATGTTTTCATTTCATACAAATTTACATTATTTTATGTGTATTTTGTACATGTATTTAAATACAAATTTAACTAATTAAATGTGTATTTTGTATATCTATTTTGATACAAATTGAAATTTATTTTTTTGTTTTTTTGTATATATTTTTATTCAAAGTTTTGTAATCTTATAAAAATATATATACCAAAATACACATAAAATATTTAAATTTGCATTGAAATAAATATACAAAATGCACATACAATAAGGTAAATTTGTATTGAAACATATAAAACAATGTAAATTTGTTTCAAAATATATATACGAATACAAGTAAAAAAACGTAGATTTCTATAAAAATATATATACAAAATACACATAAAATTAAGTAAATACGTATAAAAAAATGTATACAAAATACACATTAAATAATGTAAATTCGAATTAAAATAAATCAACAAAATACCAATAAAAGAATGTGTATTTGGATAATATAAATATACAAAATACACATACAAAATAAACATAAAATAAGGAAGATTTGTAATAAAATGTATGTTCAAAATACACATAAAATAATGTAGATTTATATGAAAATATATATACAAATACACATAAAATACCATGAATTTGTATAAAAAAATATATTCAAAATAAATATTAATGTAAAAGCGTATAAAAATATATATACAAAGTACATATAAAATAATGTAAATTCGTATCAATATAAATCAACAAAACACCAATAAAATAATATATATTTAAATGAAAATAAACTTACAAAATACACATAACATAACTAAAATTTGTATTAAAATATATACAAAAATACATAGAGATAATTTGAGTTTGTATGAAAATAGATATACAAAATACACATAAAACTAGGTAAATTTCTTTTGAAATGTATATACAAAATACCCATAAAATATTGTAAGTTTGTGTCAAAATATATAAACAAATACATACACATAAAATAACGTAAATTTGTATGAAAAATATATACAAAATACACATAGAATAATGTCAATTCGTATCAAAATGAATGTGCAGAATATCAATAAAATAATGTAAATTTGTATGAAAATAAAGATGCAAAACACCCAAAAAATAAAGCATATGTTTGAAAAAATACAGATACAAAAATACATATCGAATAACTAAATTTGTATTAAAATTAATACCCAAAATGCGTATATAATAAAATAAATTTGTATTGAAAAAATATGCAACATACACGTTTACTCATACAAATTTATATTATTTTATTGGTATTTTGTTTATTTATTTTGATACGAATTACATGATTATATGTGTATTTTGTACACATTTTTTTATACGTATTTACATAATTTAATGTGTATTTTGTTTATATATTTTCGTACAAATTTACGTTATTATATGTGTATTTGTATAAATATTTTGATACAAATTTACTTTATTTCATGTATTTTGTATATATATTTCAATTCAAATTTTGCTTATTTTGTGTGTATTTTGTATATGTTTTCATACAAATTTAATTACTTCTGTGTATTTTTGTATATAGTTTTATATAAATTTACGTTATTTTATGTGTATTTTGTATATTTATATTTATACAGTTACACATTCTTTTATTAGTATTTTGTTTATTTATTTTGATACGAATTTACATTATTTTATGTGTATTTTGTATACATTTTTTACATATTTACTTTATTTTATATATATATATATATATATATATATATATATATATATATATATATATATATATATATATATATATATATATATATATATATATATATATATATATATATATATATATATATATATATATATATATATATATATATATAGATATATACGTTATTTTATGTGTTTTCGTATATATTTTGAAACAAATTTACATTGCTTTATATGTATTTTGCATCTATTTCAATACAAATTTACCTTATTGTATGTGTTTTTTATATATTTATTTTATTACAAATCTAATTTTTTTATGTGTATTACAAATTTAAATATTTTATGTGTATTTTGGTATATATATTTTAATAAGAAATTCGCTATTTGATGGGAATTTTGCATCTTTATTTTCAATCAAATTTACAATGTTTTATTAATATTCGGTGTATTTATTTTAATACGATTTTACATTATTCTATTTGTTTTTTTTATATATATTTTTTATACATATTTACATTATTTAATGTGTATCTTGCATATATATTTCATACAAATGTATTATCTATTATTTGATTTCATACAAATACACATTCTTTTCATGATGTTTATATTATTTATTTTGACACGAATTTACATTACTTAATATGTATTTTGTATATATATTTTTATACGTATTTACATAGTTTCATGTGTATTTTGTATATATATTTTTATAGAAATCTACGTTATTTTATGTGTATTCGTATATATATATTTTGAAACAAATTTACATTGTTTTATATGTATTTTTGAATATCTCTTTCAATACAAATTTACCTTACTGTATATGCATTTTGTATATTTAATTCAATACAAATTTAAATATTTTATGTGTATTTTGGTATATATATTTTTAGAAAAAATGCGCTATTTTATGGGAATTTTGCTTCTTTCTTTTCATACAAATTTACATTATTTTGTTGTTATTCTCTGTATTTATTTTGATACGATTTTACATTATTCTATTTCTTTTTTGTATATATTTTTTTATACACATTTACATTATTTAATGTGTATCTTGCATATATATTTTATACAAATTTGCGTTATTTAAGTGTATTTGTTTATATATTTTCATTCAAATTTATATTATTTTATGTTTTTTTTGTATATGTATTTCAATACAAATTTACCTAATTTTATGTGTATTTTGTATATTTCTTTTCATACAAATTTTAAATATTTTTGTGTATTTTTGAATATAGTTTTATACAAATTTATGTTATTTTATGTACGCATTTACATTATTTAATGTGCGTTTTGTATATATATTTATATTCAAATTTACTTTATTTTATGTGCATTTTTGTAAGTTTGTATTGAAATAGATATGCAAAATACATATAAAACAATGTAAATTTGTTTCAAAATATATATACGAATACACATAAAATAACGTAGATTTCCATAATAATATATACAGAATACACATAAAATGAAATAAACACGTATAAAAAAATGAATACAAAATACACATAAAATAATGTAAAATCGAATCAAAATAAATAAACAAAATACCAATAAAAGAATGTGTATTTGTATAAATATAAATATACAAAATACACATAAAATATCGTAAATTTGTATAAAACTATATACAAAAATACACAGAAGTTATTAAATTAAATAAATGTTAAATAATGTAAATGCGTATAAAAATATATACCCAAAGTACATATAAAATAATACAAATTTAATTATTCTATGTGTTTTTTGTATATGTATTTTCAAAAAAAAATGCTTTATTTTATGAGTATTTCGCTTCTTTATTTTCATACAAATTTACTTTATTTTATATATATTCTGTGTATTTATTTTGAAACGATTTTACTTTATTCTATGTATATTTTGTATATATATTTCATACAAATGAACGTTATTTTATGTGAATTTGTTTTCATTTCATACAAATTTACATTATTTCATGTGTATTTTGTACATGTATTTAAATGCAAATTTAACTAATTATATGTGTATTATGTATATCTATTTTCATTCAAATCGAAATTAATTTTATGTATTTTAGTATATATTTTTATTCAAATTTTCGTAATTTTATGTGTAATTTGTATATATATTTTCATACAAATATACGTTCTTTTATCGGAATTTTGTTTATTTATTTTGATACGAATTTTCATTATTTTAGGTGTATGTGATATATATATATTTATATATTATACTTATTTACATAATTTTATATGTATTTTGAATATATATTTTCATAGAAATTTACTCTATTTTATGTGTATTCGTATATATTTTTTGATACAAATTTACATTATTTATGTGTATTTCGCATATCTATTTCAATACAAATTTTCTTTATTGTATGTGCCTTTTGTATATTTATTTTGATACAAACTTAATTATTTTATGTGAATTTTTGTATATATATTTTTAAACAAATATGCGTTATTATATGGGTATTTTGCATCTTGATTTTCATACAAATTTACATTATTTTATTGATAGTCTGTTTATTTATTTTGATACGATTTTACGTAATTCTGTGTATTTTGTATATATATTTTTAGACATATTTACATTATTTAATGTATATTTTGAACATATATTTTATGGAAATTTACGTTATCTTATGTGTATTTGTTTATATATTTTCATACAAATTTACATTATTTTATGTGTATTTTGTATATGTATTTAAATAAAAATTTGCCTAATTTCATGTGTATTTTGCATATATATTTTCAAACAAATTTAAATTATTTTCTGTGTATTTTTGTATATATTTTTATACAAATTTTTGTTATTTTATTTGTATTTTGTATATATATTTTCCTACAAATATACATTCTTTTCGAGGAAATTTTGTTTATTTATTTTGATAAGAATTTACATTATTTTATGTGTATTTTGTATATATATTTTTCTATGTATTTACATTATTTTGTGTATTTTGTATATATATTTTCATAAAAATTTACGTAATTTTATTGTGTGTATTCGTATATATTTTGATAAAAAATTTAATTATTTTATGTGTTTTTTGCATATCTATTTCAATAAAAATCTTCCTTATTGTATGTGTATTTTGTATATTTATTTTAACACCAATTCAATTATTTGATGTGTATTTTTGTATATATTTTTTTTAAAAATATGTGTTATTTTATGGGTATTTTGCATCTTTAATTTTATAAATTTTTACATTACGTACATATCTTTTATACGTATTTACATTATTTAATGTGTATTTTGTTTACATATTTTTATACAAATTTACCTTATTATATGTGTATTTGAATATATATTTTTATACAAATTTACATTATTTTATGTATTTTCTATATATATTTCAATTCAAATTTAGCTTATTTTATGTGTCTTTTGTATATCTATTTTCATACAAATTTAATTATTTTTGTTTATTTTTGTATATAGTTTTATACAATTTTACGTTATTTTATGTGTATTTTGTATATTTATATTTATACAAGTAAACATTCTTTTATTGGCATTTAGTTTATCTATTTTGATACGAATTTACATTATTTTATGTGTATTTTGTATATATTTTCTTATACGTATTTACTTCATTTTATGTGTATTTTGTATATATATTTTTATAGAAATCTACGTTATTTTATGTGTATTCGTATATATATTTTGAAACAAATTTACATTGTTTTATGTGTATTTTGCATATCTATTTCAATACATATTTACCTTATTGTATGTGCATTTTGTTTATTTATTTTAATACAAATTTAAATATTTTATGTGTATTTTGGTATATATATTTTCATAAAAAATGCGTTGTTTTATGGGTATTTTGCATCTTTATTTTCATACAAATTTACATTATTTTATTAATATTCTGTGTATTTATTTTGATACTATTTTACATTATTCTATTTGTGTTTTGTATATATTTTTATATACATATTTACATTATTTATTGTGTATTTTATATATATATTTCATACATATTTACGTTATTTTAAGTGTATTTGTTTATATATTTTAATTCAAATTTTCATTATTTTATGTGTATTTTGTATATGTATTTCAATAGAAATTTAACTAGTTTTATATGTATTTTGTATATATATTTTTATACAAATTTAAATTATTTTTGTGTATTTTTTTAATAGAGTTTTATACAAATTTACAATATTTTATGTGTATTTTGTATATCTATTTTCATACAAATACACATTCTTTTATTGATATTTTGTTTATTTATTTTGATCCGAATTTATATTATTTAATGTGTATTGTGTATATATATTTTTATACGTATTTACGTCATTTCATGTATTGAATATTTTCTCGAAATATACGTTATTTTATGTGTATTCGTATATATATATATATATATATATATATATATATATATATATATATATATCTATATATATATATATATATATATATATATATATATATATATATATATATATATATATATATATATATATATTTTGAAACAAATATATATTGTTTTATGTGCATTTTGTATATTTTTTCAATACAAATTTACCTTATTGTACGTGCATTTTGTATATTAATTTTAATACAAATTTAATTATTCTATGTGTATTCTTGTATATGTGTTTTTAAAAAAAATATGCTTTATTTTATGGGTATTTTGCATCTTTATTTTCATACAAAATTACATTATTTTATTGATATTCTGTGTATGTATTTTGATACGATTTTACATTATTCTATGTATATTTTGTATATCTATTTTATACAAATGTACGTTATTTTATGTGAATTTGTTTTCATTTCATATAAATTTTCATTATTTTATGTGTATTTTGTACATGTATTTAAATACAAATTTAACTAATTATATGTGTATTTTGTATATCTATTTTCATACGAATTGAAATTTATTTTTTTGTTTTTTTGTATATATTTTTATTCAAATTTTATGTGTATTTTGTATATTTATTTTCCTACAAATATACGTTCTTTTATCGGAATTTTGTTTATTTATTTTGATACGAATTTTCATTTTTTAAGGTGTATATGATATATATATTTTTATACTTATTTACATAATTTTATATGTATTTTGAATATATATTTTCATAGAAATTTACTCAATATGTATATACAAAAAAACACAAAAATAACTTAAATTTGTATGAAAATAAATATACAAAATACACATAAAATTAGAAAAATTTGTATTGAAATACATATACAAAATACACTTAAAATAATGTAAATTTGAATGAAATTATATAAACAAATACACTTAAAATAACGTTAATTTGTATAAAATATATATAAAAAATACACATTAAATAATGAAAATATGTATAGAAAAATATATACAAAACACAAATAGTATAATATAAAATCGTATCAAAATATATACACAGAATATTAATAAAATAATGTACATTTGTATGAAAACTAAGATGCAAAATACCTATAAAATAACGCATTTTTTATAAAATTATATACCAAAATACACATAAAATATTTGAATTAGAGATTAAAATAAAAATAAAAAAAGCACATACAAAAAGGAAAATTTGTATTGTAATAGATATCCAAAACAAATATAAAACACACCAAAATTTTTTAAAAATATATATACTCATACACACAACATAAATATAAATATATATATATATATATATATATATATATATATATATATATATATATATATATATATATATATATATATATATATATATATATATATATATATATATATATATATATATATATATATATATATATATATGTATATATATACAAAATACAAATAAAATTATTTAAATACTAATCAAAATGTAATAAAATACACATAAATTAATGTAAATTGAATAAATATAAATAAACAAAATACCAATTAGAGAATGAGTATTTGTATAAATATAAATATACAAAATGTACATAAAATAACGTAAATTTGTATAAAACTATATACAAAAATACACAGAAATAATAAAATTTGTATGAAAATAGATATACAAAATAAAAACAAAATAAGCTAAATTTGAATTGAAATATATATACAAAATCAATAAAATAAAGTAAATTTTTATCTAAATATTTTTAACAAATAATAATATAATAATGTAAATTTTTATAAAAATATAAGCAAAATACACATTAAGTAATGTAAATACGTATAAAAAATATTTACAAAATACACCAATAATCATGTCATTCGTATCAAAATAAATAAACAAAAAACTAATTAAATAATGTAAATTTGTATGAGAAAACATATACAAATTACACATAAAATAACGTTTTAAGTTTCTATAAAAATCTATGTAAAAAAATGCACATAAAATTAGTTTGCATAAAAAAATATTTACAAAACACACATTAAATAATGTAAATGAGTATAAAAATATGTATACAAAATACCTATGATATAATCTAAATTCGTATCGAGTTAATTTAAGAAAATAACAATAAAATAATGTAATTTTGGATGAAAATATATATAGAAAACACACATAAAATAACCTAAATACAAATACAAATATACACATTAAATAATTTAAAATTGAATGAAATAAATATATAAAATAAACATAAAATAAGGTAAATTTGTAATAAAATATATGTATTTATTTTCATGGAAGTTTAAATTATTTTTGTGTATTTTTGTATATAGTTTTATACAAATTTAGGTTATTTTATGTGTATTTTGTATATCTATTTTCATACAAATACACATTCTTTTCATGGTATTTTGTATATTTATTTTGACACGAATTAACATTATTTAATGTGTATTTTGTATATATGTTTTTATACGTATTTACATTATTTCAAGTGTATTTTGTATATATATTTCTATAGAAATCTGTGTTATTTTATGTGTATTCGTATATATATTTTGAAACAAATTTACATTGTTTGATGTGTATTTTGCATATTTTTTCAATACAAATTTACCTTATTGTATGTGCATTTTGTATATTAGTTTTAATACAAATTTGATTAATCTATGTGTATTTTTGTATATGTATTTTTATAAAAATATGCTTTATTTTATGGGTATTTTGCATCTTTATTTTCATACAAATTTACATTATTTTATTGATATTCTGTGTATTTATTTTGATATGATTTTACATTATTCTATGTGTATTTTGTATATATATTTTATATAAAATGTATTTGTTTTCATTTCATACAAATCTACATTATTTTATGTGTTTTTTGTACATGTATTTAAATACAAATTTAACTAGTTACATGTGTATTTTGTATATCTATTTTTTATGTATATTTTCATAGAAATTTACTCTATTTTATGAGTATTAGTATATATATTTTGATACAAATTTACATTATTGATGTGTATTTTGCATATCTATTTCAATACAAATTTACTTTATTGTACGTGCATTTTGTATATTTATTTTAATACAAATTTAACTATTTTATATGTATTTTTGTATATATATTTTATGCAAATATGCGTTATTATATGGATATTTTGCATCTTTATTTTCATACAAATTTATATTATTTTATTGATATTCTCTTTATTTATTTTGATACGATTTAACATTATTCTATGTGTATTTTGTATATTTTTTTAATACATATTTACATTATTTAATGTTCATTTTGTATATATATTTTATCCAAATTTACATTATTTTATGTGTATTTGTTTATATATTTTCATACAAATTTACATTATTTTATGTGTTTTTTGTATATATATTTTTCTACGTATTTAAATTATTTTATGTGTATTTTGTATATACATTTTCATAAAAAAATTACGTTATTTTATTGTGTATAAGTATATATTTTGATACAAATTTTATACAAATTCATGTTATTTAATATGTATTTGTATATATATTTTCATACAAATTTATATTATTTTATGTGTATTTTTTCATATATTTCATTACAAATTTACCTTATTTTATGTTTATTTTGTATATTTATTTCATTCAATTTTAAATTATTTTGTGTATATTTATATTTGTATTTAGATTATTTTATGTGTATTTTGTATATATATTTTCATCCAAAATTACATTATTTTATTGATATTTTCTTAATTTAATGCGATACGAATTTAGATTATTTCATAGGTATTTTGAATACATATTTTTATACTCATTTACATTATCTAAAGTGTGTTTTGTATATATATTTTTATGCAAATTTATTTTATGTTCATTTTTGTACATATATTTTTATAGAAATTTGCGTTATTTTATGTATATAGTTTTATATAAATTTACGTTATTTTATGTGCATTTTGTATATTTATATTTATACAAATACACATTCTTTTATTGGTATATTGTTTATTTACATTTATAGGAATTTACATTATTTTATATGTATTTCGTATACAATTTTTTATACGTATTTACTTAATATTATGTGTATTTTGTATATGTATTTTTATAGAAATCTACGTTATTTTATGTGTATTCGTATATATATTTTGAAACAAATTTACATTATTTTATATGTATTTTGCATATCTATTTCAATACAAATTTACCTTATTGTATGTGCATTTTGTATATTTATTTTAATAAAAATTGAAATATTTTGTTTGTATTTTGGTATCAATAATTTAAAAAAAAATGCTTTATTTTATAGGTATTTTGCATCTTAATTTTCATACAAATTTACATTATTTTATTAATATTCTGTGTATATATTTTGATAAGATTTTACATTATTCTATTTGTGTTTTGTATATATTTTTTTAAACATATTTACATTATTTAATGTGTATTTTGAATATATATTTCATACAAATTTACGTTATTATATGTGTATTTGTTTATATATTTTCTTTCAAATTTACATTATTTTATATGTATTTTGTAAATGTATTTCTGTACAAATTAACCTAGTTTTATGTGTATTTTGTATATTTCTTTTCATACAAATTTAAATTATTTTTGTGTATTTTTGTATATAGTTTTATACAAATTTAGGTTATTTTATGTACGCATTTACATTATTTAATGTGTGTTTTGTATATATATTTTTATCCAAAGATACTTTATTTTACGATCATTTTTGGACATATATTTTTATGGAAATTAGCGTTATTTTATATGTAATTGAATAGGTTTTCTCATACAAATTTACATTATTTTATTGATATTTTGTTTATTTAGTTTGATACGAATTACATGATTATATGTGTATTTTGTACATATTTTTTATACGTATTTACATTACTTAATGTGTATTTTGTTTATATATATTTAAACAAATTTACGTTATTATATGTATTTTTATAAATATTTTGATACAAATTTACATTATTTTATATATTTTGTATATACATTTCAATTCAAATTTAGCTTATTTTATCTGTATATTTTATATCTATTTTCATACGAATTTAATAACTTCTGTGTATTTTTGTATATAGTTTTATACAAATTTACGTTATTTTATGTGTATTTTGTATATTTATATTTATACAAATACACATTCTTCTATTGGTATTTAGTTTATTTATTTTGATATGAATTTACATTATTTTATGTGTATTTTGTATACATTTTCTTATACGTATTTACTTCATTTTATGTGTCTTTTGTATATATATTTTAATACAAATCTACGTAATTTTATGTGTATTTGTATATATATTTTGAAAAAAATTTCATTGTTTTATATGTATTTTGCATATCTATTTCAATACAGATTTACCTTATTCTATGTGTATTTTGTATATTTATATTAATACAAATTAATTTTTACATGTGTTTTTGGTTATTTAATGGGTATTTTGCATCTTTATTTTCATACAAATTTACATTGTTTTATTAATATTCTGTGTATTTATTTTGATACGATTTTACGTTATTCTATTTGTGTTTTGTATATATTTTGTAAATATATTTCAATACAAATTTAGTTTATTTTATGTATATTTTGTATATCTATTTTCATTCGTATCAAAATAAATAAACAAAATAGCAATAAAATAATGTAAATTTGTATGAGAAAACATATACAAATACACATAAAATAACGCAAATTTATAAAAAAATATATGTACAAAAATGCACATAAAATAAAGTAAATATGCATAAAAATATATATACAAAACACACATTAAATAATGTAAATGCGTACATAAAATAACCAAAATTTGTATAAAACTATATTCAAAAATACACAAAAATATTTAAAATTTGTATGAAAAGAAATATACAAAATACACTTAAAATTGGGTAAACTTGTATTGAAATACATATACAAAATACACATAAAATAATGTAAATTTGAATGAAAATATATAAACAAATACACTTAAAATAACGTAAATTTGTATAAAATATATATGCAAGATTCACATTAAATAATGTAAATGTGTATAAAAAAATATATACAAAAAAGAAATAGAATAATGTAAAATTCTATCAATATAAATACACAGAATATCAATAAAATAATGTAAATTTGTATGAAAAGAAAGATGCTAAAATCCCATAAAATAGCTCATTTTTTTTAAATATATATACCAAAATACACATAAAATATTTAAATTTGTATTGAAATAAATATACAAAATGCACATACAGTAAGGTAAATATGTATTGAAAGAGATATTCAAAAATACATATAAAACAAAGTTAAATTGTTTCAAAATATATATATGAATACACATAAAATAACGTAGATTTCAATAGAAATATATATACAAAATACACATGAAGTTATTTAAATACGTATAAAAATATATATACAAAATACATATGTAGGTAAATTCGTGTCAAAATAAATAAACAAAATATCATGAAAAGAATGTGTATTTGCATGAAAATAAATAATAGATAATAAATTTGTATGAAATATATATGCAAGATACACATTAAATAATGTAAATATGTATAAAAAAAATATATACAAAAAACATATAGAATAATGTGAAATCGTAACAAAATAAATACACCGAATATTAATAAAATAATGTAAATTTGTATGAAAATAAAGATGCAAAATTCCCATCAAATAGCGCATGTCTTATAAAAATATATATACCAAAATACACATAAAATATTAAAATTTGTATTGAAATAAATATACAAAATGCACATACAATAAGGTAAACTTCTATTGAAAGAGATATGCAAAAATAAATATAAAACAATGTAAATTTGTTTCAAAATATATATACGAATACACATAAAATAACGTAGATTTCTATAAAAAATATATATACAAAATACACATAAAATTAGGTAAATACGGATTAAAAAATGTAAACAAAATAAACATAAAATAATATAAATTCGAAACAAAATAAATAAACAAAATACCAATAAAAGAATGTGTATTTGTATAAATATAAATGTACAAAATACACATAAAAATAAACATAAAATAAGGTAAATTTGTAATGAAATATATGTACAAAATACACATAAAATAATGTAAATTTATATGAAAATATATATACAAATACACATAAAATACCATGAATTTGTATAAAATTATATATTCAAAATAAATATTAAATAATGTAAATGCGTATAAAAATATATATAAAAAGTACATATAAAATAATGTAAATTCGTATCAATATAAATCAACAAAATGCCAATAAAATAATATATATTTGAATGAAAATAGATTTACAAAATACACATAACATAACTAAAATTTGTATTGAAATATATACAAAAATACAGAAATAATTTGAGTTTCTATGAAAATAGATATTCAAAATACACATAAAACTAGGTAAATTTCTTTTGAAATATATATATAAATACCCATAAAATATTGTAAATTTGTGTCAAAATATATAAACAAATACACATAAAATAACGTAAATTTGTATGAAAAATATATACAAAATACACATAGAATGTCAAATCGTATCAAAATGAATGAGCAGAATATCAATAAAATAACGTAAATTTGTATGAAAATAAAGATGCAAAATACCCATAAAATAAAGCATATTTTAAAAAAAATACATATACAAAAATACACATAGAATAATTAAATTTGTATTAAAATTAATATACAAAATGCATATACAATAAGGTAAATTTGTATTGAAAAAATATGCAAAATACACATAAAAGTGTAAATTTGTTTAAAAATCTATATAAGAATACACATAATATAACGTAGATTTCTATAGAAATATATATACAAAATACACATGAAATGATGTAAATACGTATAAAAATATATATACAAAATACACATTAAATAATTTAAATTCTCGTCAAAATAAATAAACAAAATATCAATAAAAGAATGTGTTTTTGTATGAAATTAGATATACAAAATACTCATAAAATAACCTAAGTTTGTATAAAATTATATACAAAAATACACAAAAATAATTTAAATTTGTATGAAAATAAATATACAAAATACCCATAAAATGATTTTGTATATCTATTTTATACAAATGTACGTTATTTTATGTGAATTTGTTTTCATTTCATACAAATTTACATTATTTTATGTGTATTTTGTACATGTATTTAAATACAAATTTAACTAATTAAATGTGTATTTTGTATATCTATTTTGATACAAATTGAAATTTATTTTTTTGTTTTTTTGTATATTTTTATTCTAAGTTTTGTAATCTTATAAAAATATATATACCAAAATACACATAAAATATTTAAATTTGCATTGAAATAAATATACAAAATGCACATACAATAAGGTAAATTTGTATTGAAAGAGATATGCAAAAATACATATAAAACAATGAAAATTTGTTTCAAAATATATATACGAATACAAGTAAAAAAACGTAGATTTCTATAAAAATATATATACAAATTACACATAAAATTAAGTAAATACGTATAAAAAAATTAATACAAAATACACATTAAATAATGTAAATTCGAATTAAAATAAATCAACAAAATACCAATAAAAGAATGTGTATTTGGATAATATAAATATAAAAAATACACATACAAAATAAACATAAAATAAGGAAGATTTGTAATAAAATGTATGTTCAAAATACACATAAAATAATGTAGATTTATATGAAAATATATATACAAATACACATAAAATACCATGAATTTGTATAAAAAAATATATTCAAAATAAATATTAATGTAAAAGCGTATAAAAATATATATACAAAGTACATATAAAATAATGTAAATTCGTATCAATATAAATCAACAAAACACCAATAAAATAATATATATTTGAATGAAAATAAACTTACAAAATACACATAACATAACTAAAATTTGTATTAAAATATATACAAAAATACATAGAAATAATTTGAGTTTGTATGAAAATAGATATACAAAATACACATAAAACTAGGTAAATTTCTTTTGAAATGTATATACAAAATACCCATAAAATATTGTAAGTTTGTGTCAAAATATATAAACAAATACATACACATAAAATAACGTAAATTTGTATGAAAAATATATACAAAATACACATAGAATAATGTCAATTCGTATCAAAATGAATGTGCAGAACATCAATAAAATAATGTAAATTTGTATGAAAATAAAGATGCAAAACACCCAAAAAATAAAGCATATGTTTGTAAAAATACAGATACAAAAATACATATCGAATAACTAAATTTGTATTAAAATTAATACCCAAAATGCGTATATAATAAAATAAATTTGTATTGAAAAAATATGCAACATACACGCTTACTCATACAAATTTATATTATTTTATTGGTATTTTGTTTATTTATTTTGATACGAATTACATGATTATATGTGTATTTTGTTAACATTTTTTTTATAGGTATTTACATTATTTAATGTGTATTTTGTTTATATATTTTCATACAAATTTACGTTATTATATGTGTATTTGTATAAATATTTTGATACAAATTTACTTTATTTCATGTATTTTGTATAAATATTTCAATTCAAATTTAGCTTATTTTGTGTGTATTTTGTATATTTTTTCATACAAATTTAATTACTTCTGTGTATTTTTGTATATAGTTTTATATAAATTTACGTTATTTTATGTGTATTTTGTATATTTATATTTATACAAATACACATTCTTTTATTGGTATTTTGTCTATTTATTTTGATACGAGTTTACATTATTTTATGTGTATTTTGTATACATTTTTTTATACGTATTTACTTCATTTTATGTGTATTTTGTATATATATATATATATATATATATATATATTTATATATATATATATATATATATATATATATATATATTTATAGAAATCTACGTTATTTTATGTGTACTCGTATACATATTTTATAACAAATTTACATTGCTTTATATGTATTTTGCATATCTATTTCAATACAAATTTACGTTATTGTATGTGTTTTTTATATATTTATTTTAATACAAATCTAATTTTTTATGTGTATTTTGGTATATATATTTTTATAAGAAATGCGCTATTTGATGGGAGTTTTGCATCTTTATTTTCATACAAATTTACATTATTTTATTAATATTCGGTGTATTTATTTTGATACGATTTTACATTATTTTATGTGTATTTTGTATACATTTTCTTATACGTATTTACTTCATTTTATGTGTTTTTTGTATATATATTTTTATGCAAATCTACTTTATTTTATGTGTATTCGTATATATATTTTGAAACAAATTTACATTGTTTTATATGTATTTTGCATATCTATTTCAATACAAATTTACCTTATTGTATGTGTTTTTTGTATATTTGTTTTAATACAAATTTAATTTTTTGATGTGTATTTTGGTATATATATTTTTATAAATAAAAAAAAGCGTTATTTTATGGGTATTTTGCTTCTTTATTTTCATACAAATTTACATTATTTTATTAATATTCTGTGTATTTATTTTGATACGATTTTACATTATTCTAATTGTGTTTTGTACATATTTTTTTTAAACAAATTTACGTTATTTTAAGTGTATTTGTTTATGTATTTTATTTCAAATTTACATTATTTTATGTGTATTTTGTGTATGTATTTCAATACAAATTTACCTAATTTTGTGTATTTTGTATATTTATTTTCATACAAATTTAAAATATTTTTGTGTATTTTTGTATATAGTTTGATACAAATTTAGGTTATTTTATGTGTATTTTGTATATCTATTTTCATACAAATACACATTCTTTTATTGATATTTTGTTTATTTATTTTGACGCGAATTTACATTATTTAATGAGTATTTTGTATATATATGTTTATACGTATTTACATTATTTCATGTGTATTTTGTATAGTTTTAAACAAATTTATATTATTTAATGTGTATTTTGTATATATATATATATATATATATATATATATATATATATATATATATATATATATATATATATATATATATATATATATATATATATATATATATATATATATTTATACAAATACATTCTTTTATTGGTATTTTTTTTATTTTTTTTATACTAATTTACATTATTTTATGTGTATTTTGTATACATTTTTTATACATATTTACTTAATTTTATGTGTATTTTGCATATATATTTTTTATAGAAATCTACCTTATTTCATGTGTATTCGTATATATATTTTGAAACAAATTTACATTGATTATATGTATTTTGCATATCTATTTTTGTGTATTCTGTATTTATTTTTGTTATACATAAAATAATGTAAAATCGTATCAAAATAAGTACACAGAATATCAATAAATAATTTAAATTTGTATGAAAATAAAGATGCAAAATAATCATAAGATAAAGCATATTTTTTTCTAAAAATACATATACAAAAATACACATAGAATAATTAAATTTGTATTAAAATTAATATACAAAATGCACACATACAATAAGGTAATATTGTATTGGAAAAAAACGCAAAATGCAAATAAAACAGTGTAAATTTGTTTCAAAATATATATACGAATACACATAAAATAACGTAGATTTCTATAGAAATATATATACAATATACACATGAAATTATGTAAATACGTATAAAAATATATATTTAAAATACATATTAAGTAATGTAAATTCGTGTCAAAATAAATAAACAAAATATCATGAAAAGAATGTGTATTTGTATGAAAATAAATAATAGATAATAAATTTGTATGAAATATATATGCAAGATACACATTAAATAATATAAATATGTATAAAAATATATATATAAAAAACAAATAGAATAATGTAAAATCGTATCAAAATAAATACACCGAATATTAATAAAATAATGTAAATTTGTATGAAAATAAAGATGCAAAATTCCCATAAAATAGCGCATTTCTTATAAAAATATATATACCAAAATACACATAAAATATTTAAATTTGTATTGAAATAAATATACAAAATGCACATACAATAAGGTAAACTTCTATTGAAAGAGATATGCAAAAATAAATATAAAACAATGTAAATTTGTTTCAAAATATATATACGAATACACATAAAATAACGTAGATTTCTATAAAAAATATATATACAAAATACACATAAAATTAGGTAAATACGTATTAAAAAATGTAAACAAAATACACATAAAATAATATAAATTCGAAACAAAATAAATAAACAAAATACCAATAAAAGAATGTGTATTTGTATAAATATAAATGTACAAAATACACATAAAAATAAACATAAAATAAGGTAAATTTGTAATGAAATATATGTACAAAATACACATAAAATAATGTAAATTTATATGAAAATATATATACAAATACACATAAAATACCATGAATTTGTATAAAATTATATATTCAAAATAAATATTAAATAATGTAAATGCGTATAAAAATATATATAAAAAGTACATATAAAATAATGTAAATTCGTATCAATATAAATCAACAAAATGCCAATAAAATAATATATATTTGAATGAAAATAGATTTACAAAATACACATAACATAACTAAAATTTGTATTGAAATATATACAAAAAACAAGAAATAATTTGAGTTTCTATGAAAATAGATATTCAAAATACACATGAAACTAAGTAAATTTCTTTTGAAATATATATACAAAATACCCATAAAATATTGTAAATTTGTGTCAAAATATATAAAAAAATACACATAAAATAACGTAAATTTGTATGAAAAATAAATACAAAATACACATAGAATGTCAAATCGTATCAAAATGAATGAGCAGAATATCAATAAAATAACGTAAATTTGTATGAAAATAAAGATGCAAAATACCCATAAAATAAAGCATATTTAAAAAAAAATACATATACAAAAATACACATAGAATAATTAAATTTGTATTAAAATTAGTATACAAAATGCATATACAATAAGGTAAATTTGTATTGAAAAAATATGCAAAATACACATAAAAGTGTAAATTTGTTTAAAAATCTATATACGAATACACATAATATAACGTATATTTATATATAAATATATATAAAAAATAAAAATTAAATTATTTAAATAATTATAAAAATATATATACAAAATACACATTAAATAATTTAAATTCTCGTCAAAATAAATAAACAAAATATCAATAAAAGAATGTGTATTTGTATGAAAATAGATATACAAAATACTCATAAAATAACCTAAGTTTGTATAAAATTATATACAAAAATACACAAAAATAATTTAAATTTGTATGAAAATAAATATACAAAATACCCATAAAATGATTTTGTATATCTATTTTATACAAATGTACGTTATTTTATGTGAATTTGTTTTCATTTCATACAAATTTACATTATTTTATGTGTATTTTGTACCTGTATTTAAATACAAATTTAACTAATTAAATGTGTATTTTGTATATCTATTTTGATACAAATTGAAATTTATTTTTTTGTTTTTTTGTATATATTTTTATTCAAAGTTTTGTAATCTTATAAAAATATATATACCAAAATACACATAAAATATTTAAATTTGCATTGAAATAAATATACAAAATGCACATACAATAAGGTAAATTTGTATTGAAAGAGATATGCAAAAATACATATAAAACAATGAAAATTTGTTTCAAAATAAATATACGAATACAAGTAAAAAAACGTAGATTTCTATAAAAATATATATACAAATTACACATAAAATTAAGTAAATACGTATAAAAAAATGAATACAAAATACACATTAAATAATGTAAATTCGAATTAAAATAAATCAACAAAATACCAATAAAAGAATGTGTATTTGGATAATATAAATATACAAAATACACATACAAAATAAACATAAAATAAGGAAGATTTGTAATAAAATGTATGTTCAAAATACACATAAAATAATGTAGATTTATATGAAAATATATATACAAATACACATAAAATACCATGAATTTGTATAAAAAAATATATTCAAAATAAATATTAATGTAAAAGCGTATAAAAATATATATACAAAGTACATATAAAATAATGTAAATTCGTATCAATATAAATCAACAAAACACCAATAAAATAATATATATTTGAATGAAAATAAACTTACAAAATACACATAACATAACTAAAATTTGTATTAAAATATATACAAAAATACATAGAAATAATTTGAGTTTGTATGAAAATAGATATACAAAATACACATAAAACTAGGTAAATTTCTTTTGAAATGTATATACAAAATACCCATAAAATATTGTAAGTTTGTGTCAAAATATATAAACAAATACATACACATAAAATAACGTAAATTTGTATGAAAAATATATACAAAATACACATAGAATAATGTCAATTCGTATCAAAATGAATGTGCAGAACATCAATAAAATAATGTAAATTTGTATGAAAATAAAGATGCAAAACACCCAAAAAATAAAGCATATGTTTGTAAAAATACAGATACAAAAATACATATCGAATAACTAAATTTGTATTAAAATTAATACCCAAAATGCGTATATAATAAAATAAATTTGTATTGAAAAAATATGCAACATACACGCTTACTCATACTAATTTATAGTATTTTATTGGTATTTTGTTTTTTTATTTTGATACGAATTACATGATTATATGTGTATTTTGTAAACATTTTTTTATAGGTATTTACATTATTTAATGTGTATTTTGTTTATATATTTTCATACAAATTTACGTTATTATATGTGTATTTGTATAAATATTTTGATACAAATTTACTTTATTTCATGTATTTTGTATAAATATTTCAATTCAAATTTAGCTTATTTTGTGTGTATTTTGTGTATTTTTTCATACAAATTTAATTACTTCTGTGTATTTTTGTATATAGTTTTATATAAATTTACGTTATTTTATGTGTATTTTGTATATTTATATTTATACAAATACACATTCTTTTATTGGTATTTTGTCTATTTATTTTGATACGAGTTTACATTATTTTATGTATATTTTGTATACATTTTTTTATACGTATTTACTTCATTTTATGTGTATTTTGTATATATATATTTATAGAAATCTACGTTATTTTATGTGTACTCGTATACATATTTTATAACAAATTTACATTGCTTTATATGTATTTTGCATATCTATTTCAATACAAATTTACGTTATTGTATGTGTTTTTTATATATTTATTTTAATACAAATCTAATTTTTTATGTGTATTTTGGTATATATATTTTTATAAATAAAAAAAATGCGTTATTTTATGGGTATTTTGCCTGTTTATTTTCATACAAATTTACATTATTTTATTAATATTCTGTGTATTTATTTTGATACGATTTTACATTATTCTATTTGTGTTTTGTATATATTTTTTTATACAAATTTACGTTATTTTGAGTGTATTTGTGTATGTATTTTCATTCAAATTTACATTATTTTATGTGTATTTTGTATATTTATTTTCATACAAATTTAAAATATTTTTGTGTATTTTTGTATATAGTTTGATACAAATTTAGGTTATTTTATGTGTATTTTGAATATCTATTAAATATATATACAAAATACATATGAAATTATGTAAATACGTATAAAAATATATATACAAAATACATATGAAATTATGTAAATTCGTGTCAAAATAAATTAACAAAATATCATGAAAAGAATGTGTATTTGTATGAAAATAGATAATAGATAATAAATATGTATAAAATATATATGCAAGATACACAGTAAATAATGTAAATTTGTATAAAAGTATATACAAAAACAAATAGAATAATGTAAAATCGTATCAAAATAAATACACGAATATTATTAAAATAATGTAAATTTGTATGAAAATAAAGATGCAAAATTCCATAAAATAGCGCATTTCTTATAAAATATAAATACCAAAATACACATAAAATATTTAAATTTGTATTGAAATAAATATACAAAATGCACATACAATAAGGTAAATTTGTATTGAAAGAGATATGCAAAAATACATATAAAACAATGTAAATTTGTTTCAAAATATATAAAGGAATACAAATAAAAAAACGTAGATCTCAATAAAAATATATATACAAAATACACATAAAATTAAGTAAATACGTATAAAAAAATGTATACAAAATACACATAAAATAATGTAAATTCGATTTAAAATAAATAAACAAAATACCAATAAAAGAATGTGTATTTGGATAAATATAAATATACAAAATACATATACAAAATAAACATAAAATAAGGTAGATTTGTAATAAGATATATGTACAAAATACACATAAAATAATGTAAATTTATATGAAAATATATATACAAATACACATAAAATACCATGAATTTGTATAAAAATATATATTCAAAATAAATATTAAATAATGTAAAAGCGTATAAAAATACACATCGAATAATTAAATTTGTATTAAAATTAATATACAAAATGCGTATATAATAAGGTAAATTTGTATTGAAAAAATATGCAACATACACGTTTACTCATAGAAATTTATATTATTTTATTGGTATTTTGTTTATTTATTTTGATACGAATTACATGATTATATGTGTATTTTGTACACATTTTTTTATACGTATTTACATTATTTAATGTGTATTTGTTTATATATTTTCGTACAAATTTACGTTATTATATGTGTATTTGTATAAATATTTTGATACAAATTTACTTTATTTCATGTATTTTGTATATATATTTCAATTCAAATTTGCTTATTTTGTGTGTATTTTATATGTTTTCATACAAATTTAATTACTTGTGTATTTTGTATATAGTTTTATATAAAATTAAGTTATTTTATGTGTTTTTTGTATATTTATATTTATACAATTACACATTCTTTTATTAGTATTTTGTTTATTTATTTTGATACGAATTTACATTATTTTATGTGTATTTTGTATACATTTTTTTATACGTATTTACTTCATTTTATGTGTATTTTGTATATATATATATATATATATATATATATAGAGAGAGAGAGAGAGAGAGAGAGAGAGAGAGAGAGAGAGAGAGAGAGAGAGAGAGAGAGAGAGAGAGAGAGAGAGAGAGAGAGAGAGAGAGAGAGAGAGAGAGAGAGAGAGAGAGAGAGAGAGAGAGAGAGAGAGAGAGAGAAATCTACGTTATTTTATGTGTATTCGTATATATATTTTGAAACAAATTTACATTGTTTTATATGTATTTTGCATATCTATTTCAATACAAATTTACCTTATTGTATGTGTTTTTTATATATTTATTTTATTACAAATCTAATTTTTTTATGTGTATTACAAATTTAAATATTTTATGTGTATTTTGGTATATATATTTTAATAAGAAATTCGCTATTTGATGGGAATTTTGCATCTTTGTTTTCAATCAAATTTACAATATTTTATTAATATTCGGTGTATTTATTTTAATACGATTTTACATTATTATATTTGTTTTTTGTATATATATTTTTTTATACATATTTACATTATTTAATGTGTATCTTGCATATATATTTCATACAAATGTATTATCTATTATTTGATTTCATACAAATACACATTCTTTTCATGATGTTTATATTATTTATTTTGACACGAATTTACATTACTTAATATGTATTTTGTATATATATTTTTATACGTATTTACATAATTTCATGTGTATTTTGTATATATATTTTTATAGAAATCTACGTTATTTTATGTGTATTCGTATATATATATTTTGAAACAAATTTACATTGTTTTATATGTATTTTTGAATATCTCTTTCAATACAAATTTACCTTACTGTATATGCATTTTGTATATTTAATTCAATACAAATTTAAATATTTTATGTGTATTTTGGTATATATATTTTTAGAAAAAATGCGCTATTTTATGGGAATTTTGCATCTTTCTTTTCATACAAATTTACATTATTTTGTTGTTATTCTCTGTATTTATTTTGATACGATTTTACATTATTCTATTTCTTTTTTGTATATATTTTTTTATACACATTTACATTATTTAATGTGTATCTTGCATATATATTTTATACAAATTTGCGTTATTTAAGTGTATTTGTTTATATATTTTCATTCAAATTTATATTATTTTATGTTTTTTTTGTATATGTATTTCAATACAAATTTACCTAATTTTATGTGTATTTTGTATATTTCTTTTCATACAAATTTTAAATATTTTTGTGTATTTTTGAATATAGTTTTATACAAATTTATGTTATTTTATGTACGCATTTACATTATTTAATGTGCGTTTTGTATATATATTTATATTCAAATTTACTTTATTTTATGTGCATTTTTGTAAGTTTGTATTGAAATAGATATGCAAAATACATATAAAACAATGTAAATTTGTTTCAAAATATATATACGAATACATAAAATAACGTAATTCCATAATAATATATACAGAATACACATAAAATGAAATAAACACGTATAAAAAATGAATACAAAATACACATAAAATAATGTAAAATCGAATCAATAAATAAACAAAATAATACCAATAAAATAATGTGTATTTGTATAAATATAAATATACAAAATACACATAAAATATCGTAAATTTGTATAAAACTATATACAAAAATACACAGAAGTTATTAAATTAAATAAATGTTAAATAATGTAAATGCGTATAAAATATATACCCAAAGTACATATAAAATAATACAAATTTAATTATTCTATGTGTATTTTTGTATATGTATTTTCAAAAAAAATGCTTTATTTTATGAGTATTTTGCTTCTTTATTTTCATACAAATTTACTTTATTTTATATATATTCTGTGTATTTATTTTGAAACGATTTTACTTTATTCTATGTATATTTTGTATATATATTTCATACAAATGAACGTTATTTTATGTGAATTTGTTTTCATTTCATACAAATTTACATTATTTCATGTGTATTTTGTACATGTATTTAAATGCAAATTTAACTAATTATATGTGTATTATGTATATCTATTTTCATTCAAATCGAAATTAATTTTGTGAATTTTAGTATATATTTTTATTCAAATTTTCGTAATTTTATGTGTATTTTGTATATTTATTTTCATACAAATATACGTTCTTTTATCGGAATTTTGTTTATTTATTTTGATACGAATTTTCATTATTTTAGGTGTATATGATATATATATTTATATATTATACTTATTTACATAATTTTATATGTATTTTGAATATATATTTTCATAGAAATTTACTCTATTTTATGTGTATTCGTATATATATTTTGATACAAATTTACATTATTTATGTGTATTTCGCATATCTATTTCAATACAAATTTTCTTTATTGTATGTGCCTTTTGTATATTTATTTTGATACAAACTTAATTATTTTATGTGTATTTTTGTATATATATTTTAAACAAATATGCGTTATTATATGGGTATTTTGCATCTTTATTTTCATACAAATTTACATTATTTTATTGATAGTCTGTTTATTTATTTTGATACGATTTTACGTTATTCTGTGTATTTTGTATATATATTTTTAGACATATTTACATTATTTAATGTATATTTTGAACATATATTTTATGGAAATTTACGTTATCTTATGTGTATTTGTTTATATATTTTCATACAAATTTACATTATTTTATGTGTATTTTGTATATGTATTTCAATAAAAATTTGCCTAATTTCATGTGTATTTTGCATATATATTTTCAAACAAATTTAAATTATTTTCTGTGTATTTTTGTATATATTTTTATACAAAATTTTGTTATTTTATTTGTATTTTGTATATATATTTCCTACAAATATACATTCTTTTCGAGGAAATTTTGTTTATTTATTTTGATAAGAATTTACATTATTTTATGTGTATTTTGTATATATATTTTTCTATGTATTTACATTATTTTGTGTATTTTGTATATATATTTTCATAAAAATTTACGTAATTTTATTGTGTGTATTCGTATATATTTTGATAAAAAATTTAATTATTTTATGTGTTTTTTGCATATCTATTTCAATAAAAATCTTCCTTATTGTATGTGTATTTTGTATATTTATTTTAACACCAATTCAATTATTTGATGTGTATTTTTGTATATATATTTTTTAAAAATATGTGTTATTTTATGGGTATTTTGCATCTTTAATTTTATAAATTTTTACATTACGTACATATCTTTTATACGTATTTACATTATTTAATGTGTATTTTGTTTATATATTTTTATACAAATTTACGTTATTATATGTGTATTTGAATATATATTTTTATACAAATTTACATTATTTTATGTATTTTCTATATATATTTCAATTCAAATTTAGCTTATTTTATGTGTCTTTTGTATATCTATTTTCATACAAATTTAATTATTTTTGTTTATTTTTGTATATAGTTTTATACAATTTTACGTTATTTTATGTGTATTTTGTATATTTATATTTATACAAGTAAACATTCTTTTATTGGCATTTAGTTTATTTATTTTGATACGAATTTACATTATTTTATGTGTATTTTGTATATATTTTCTTATACGTATTTACTTAATTTTATATGTATTTTGTATATATATTTTTATAGAAATCTACGTTATTTTATGTGTATTCGTATATATATTTTGAAACAAATTTACATTGTTTTATGTGTATTTTGCATATCTATTTCAATACAAATTTACCTTATTGTATGTGCATTTTGTTTATTTATTTTAATACAAATTTAAATATTTTATGTGTATTTTGGTATATACATTTTCATAAAAAATGCGTTGTTTTATGGGTATTTTGCATCTTTATTTTCATACAAATTTACATTATTTTATTAATATTCTGTGTATTTATTTTGATACTATTTTACATTATTCTATTTGTGTTTTGTATATATTTTTACATATTTACATTATTTAATGTGTATTTTCTATATATAGTTCATAAAAATTTAAGTTATTTTAAGTATATTTGTTTATATATATTAAATAAAATATACATTATGTTATGTGTATTTTATATGTATTTCAATAGAAATTTAACTAGTTTTATATGTATTTCGTATATATATTTTTATACAAATTTCAATTATTTTTGTGTATTTTTTTAATAGAGTTTTATACAAATTTACAATATTTTATGTGTATTTTGTATATCTATTTTCATACAAATACACATTCTTTTATTGATATTTTGTTTATTTATTTTGATGCGAATTTATATTATTTAATGTGTATTGTGTATATATATTTTTATATGTATTTACGTCATTTCTTGTGTATTTTGAATATATATTTCTATAGAAATATACGTTATTTTATGTGTATTCGTATATATATATTTTGAAACAAATATATATTGCTTTATGTGCATTTTGTATATTTTTTCAATACAAATTTACCTTATTGTACGTGCATTTTGTATATTAATTTTAATACAAATTTAATTATTCTATGTGTATTCTTGTATATGTGTTTTTAAAAAAAATATGCTTTATTATATGGGTATTTTGCATCTTTATTTTCATATAAAATTACATTATTTTATTGATATTCTGTGTATGTATTTTGATACGATTTTACATTATTCTATGTATATTTTGTATATCTATTTTATACAAATGTACGTTATTTTATGTGAATTTGTTTTCATTTCATATAAATTTTCATTATTTTATGTGTATTTTGTACATGTATTTAAATACAAATTTAACTAATTATATGTGTATTTTGTATATCTATTTTCATACGAATTGAAATTTATTTTTTTGTTTTTTTGTATATATATATTTATTCAAATTTTATGTGTATTTTGTATATTTATTTTCCTACAAATATACGTTCTTTTATCGGAATTTTGTTTATTTATTTTGATACGAATTTTCATTTTTTTAGGTGTATTTGATATATATATTTTTATACTTATTTACATAATTTTATATGTATTTTGAATATATATTTTCATAGAAATTTACTCTATATGGGTATACAAAAAAACACAAAAATAACTTAAATTTGTATGAAAATAAATATACAAAATACACATAAAATTAGATAAATTTGTATTGAAATACATATACAAAATACACTTAAAATAATGTAAATTTGAATGAAATTATATAAACAAATACACTTAAAATAACGTTAATTTGTATAAAATATATATAAATACATATTAAATAATGAAAATATGAAATATATACAAACATACAAATAAATAGTATAATATAAATATATACACAGAATATTAATAAAATAATGTACATTTGTATGAAAACTAAGATGCAAAATACCTATAAAATAACGCATTTTTTATAAAATTATATATACCAAAATACACATAAAATATTTGAATTTGAGATTAAAATAAATATACAAAATGCACATACAATAAGGTAAATTTGTATTGAAATAGATATGTAAAATATAAAACAATGCAAATTTGTTTCAAAATATATACGAATACACAAAATAACTATAAATATATATATATATATATATATATATATATATATATATATATATATATATATATATATATATATATATATATATATATATATATATATATATATATATATATATATATATATATACAAAATACAAATAAAATTAAGTAAATACTAATCAAAAATGTATACAAAATATATAAATTAATGTAAATTGAATAAATATAAATAAACAAAATACCAATAAGAGAATGAGTATTTGTATAAATATAAATATACAAAATGTACATAAAATAACGTAATTTGTATAAACTATATACAAAAATACACAGAAATAATAAAATTTGTATGAAAATAGATATAAAATACACACAAATAAGCTAAATTTGAATTGAAATATATACAAAATACATAAAATAAAGTAAATTCGTTTCAAAATTTTTAACAAATACATATAATAACGTAATTTGTAAAAATATATAAACAAAATACACATTAATAATGTAAATACGTATAAAATATTTACAAAATACACCAATCATGGATTTTGTATATATAGTTTTATACGTATTTACAGACTTTAAGGTGTATTTTGTATATATAGTTCTATCGAAATCTACGTGATATTATGTGTATTTGTATATAGATTTTTAAACAAATTTACACTTTTATGTGTATTTTGCATATTTTTTCAATACAAATTTACCTTATTGTATATGCATTTTGTATATTAATTTTAATACAATTTTAATTATTCCTTGTGTGTTTTTGTATATGTATTTTTATAAAAATATGCTTTATTTTATGGGTATTTTGCAGCTTTATTTTCATACAAATTTACGTTATTTTATTGATATTCTGCTTATTCATTTTGATACGATTTGATACGATTTACGTTATTGTATATATTTTTCATACAAATTTACGTTATTTTATGTGTATTTGTTTATATATTTTGACACAAATTTACAACATTTTATGGGTATTTTGTATATATATTTCAAAAGAAATTTACCTAGATTTATGTGTATATTGAATATCTATTTTCATACAAACTCAAATTATTTTTATGTATTTTTGTAAATATTTCAATACAAATTTAATTATGTTATGTGTATTTTGTAAATCTATTTTCATTCAAATATATATTATTTTATTGGTATTTTGTTGATTTATATTGATACTAATTTACATTATTTTATATGTACTTTTTATATATACTTTTATACGCATTTATATTATTTAATATTTATTTTGAATATATAATTTTATACAAATTCATGGTATTTTATGTGTATTTGTATATATATATACTTTCATTTAAATTTACATTAATTTATATATATATTTTGTACATATATTTCATTACAAATTTACCTTATTTTATGTTTATTTTGTATGTGTATTTTGTACATTTATACAAATACACATTCTTTTATTGGTATTTTGTTTATTTATTTTGTTTCGAATTTATATTATTTTATGTGTATTTTGTTCACATTTTTTTTATACGTATTTACCTAATTTTATGTGTATTTTGTATATATATTTTTATAGAAATCTACATTATTTTATGTGTATTCGTATATATATTTTGAAACAAATTTACATTGATTTATATGTATTTTTGCATATCTCTTTCAATAAAAGTTTACCTTATTGTATGTGCATTTTGTATATTTATTTCAATACAAATTTAAATATTTTATGTGTATTTTGGTATATATATTTTTATAAGAATTGCGCTATTTGATGGGAATTTAGCATCTTTATTTTCATACAAATTTACATTATTTTATTAATATTCGGTGTATTTATTTTGATACGATTTTACATTATTCTATTTGTTTTTTATTTATATATTTTTTATACATATTTACATTATTTAATGTGTATCTTGCATATATATTTCATACAAATTTATTATCTATTATTTATTTTCATACAAATACACATTCTTTTTATGATATTTTGTTTATTTATTTTGACACGAATTTACATTACTTAATATGTATTTTATATATATATTTTTATACGTATTTACATAATTTCATGTGTATTTTGTATATATATTTCTATAGAAATCTACGTTATTTTATGTGTATTCGTATATATATTTTGAAACAAATTTACACTGTTTTATTTGTATTTTGCGTTTTTTTTTTTCAATACAAATTTACCTTATTGTATGAGTGCATTTTGTATATTAATTTTAATACAAATTAAATTATTCTATGTGTATTTTTGTATATGTATTTTTAGAAAAAAATATGCTTTATCTTATGTGTATTTTGCATCTTTCTTTTCATACAAATTTAAATTATTTTATTGATATTCTGTGTACTTATTTTGATACGATTTTACATTATTCTAGGTATAACAAAAATAAATACAGAATACACAAAAAAAGATATGCAAAATACATATAAACAATGTAAATTTGTTTCAAAATATATATACGAATACACATGAAATAAGGTAGATTTCTATAAAAATATATATACAAAATACACATAAAATTAAGTAAATACGTATAAAAAATGTATACAAAATACACATAAAATAATGTAAATTAGTACCAAAATAAATAAACAAAATACCAATAAGAGAATGTGTATTTGTATAAATATATATATATATATATACAAAATACACATTAAATAATATAAATTTGTTTCAAACTATACAAAATACACATGAAATTATGTAAATACGTATAAAAATATATACAAATACACATTAATAATGTAAATTCGCGTCAAAATAAATAAACAAAATATCAATAAAAGAATGTATTTGTATGAAAATAGATATACAAAATACATAAAATAACCTAAATTTGTATCAAATTATATACAAAAAATACACAAAAATATTTTTAATTTGTATGAAAATATATATACAAAATACACATAAAATTAGGTAAATTTGTATTGAAATACATACACAAAATACACATAAAATAATGTAAATTTGAATGAAAATACATAAACAAATACACTTAAAATAACGTAAATTTGTATAAAAAGATATGTACAAAACACAAATAGAATAATGTAAAATCGTATCAAAATAAATACACAGAATATTAATAAAATAATGTAAATTTGTATGAAAATAAAGAAGCAAAATACCCATAAAATAACGTATTTTTTTTAATTTATAAAATATATATTCAAAATACATCAAAATTTAAATTTGTATTAAAATAAATATACAAAAACATATACAATAAGGTAAATTTGTATTGAAATAGATATGCAAAATACATATAAAACAATGTAAATTTGTTTCAAAATATATATACGAATACACATAAAATAACGTAGATTTCTATAAAATATATATACAAATACATATAAAATGAGGTAAATACGTATAAAAATGTATACAAAATACACATAAAATAATGTAAATTGTATCAAAATAAATAAACAAAATACCAATAAAAGAATGTGTATTTGTATATAAATATACAAATACGTAAAATAACGTAAATTTGAATTGAAATATATATACAAATACATGAAATAAAGTAAATTTGTATCAAAATATTTATACAAATACACATATAATAACGTAAATTTGTGTGAAAATATATAAACAAAATACACATTAAATAATGTAATATATAAAAATATGTACAAAATACATATATAATCATGTAATTCGTATCAAAATAAATAAACAAAATACCAGTAAAATAATATAAATTTGTTGAGTAAACGTGTATGTTGCATATTTTTCAATACAAATTTACATTATTATATACGCATTTTGTATATTAATTTTAATACAAATTTAATTAGTCGATGTGTATTTTTGTATCTGTATTTTTATAAACATATGCTTTATTTTTTGGGTATTTTGAATCTTTATTTTCATACAAATTTACATTATTTTATTGATATTCTGCTCATTCATTTTGATACGAATTGACAATATTGTATGTGTATTTTGCATATATTTTCATACAAATTTACGTTATTTTATGTGCATTTGTTTATATATTTTGACACAAATTTACAATATTTTATGGGTATTTTGTATATATATTTCAAAAAAATTTACCTAGTTTTATGTGTATTTTGTATATCTATTTCATACAAACTCAAATTATTTCTAAGTATTTTGCATATATTTTAACACAAATTTTAGTTATGTTATGTGTTTTGTAAATATTTTCATTCAAATATATATTATTTTAATGGTATTTTGCTGATTTATATTGATACGAATTTACATTATTTTATATGTACTTTGTATATATATTTTTATACGCTTTTACATTATTTAATATTTATTTTGAATATATATTTTTATACAAATTCATGGTATTTTATGTGTATTTGTATATATATTTTCATATAAATTTACATTATGTGTGTTTTGTACATATATTTTATTACAAATCTACCTTATTTTATGATTATTTTGTATGTGTATTTTGTATATTTATATTTATCCAAATACACATTCTTTTATTGGTATATTGTTTATTTATTTTAATTCGAATTTACATTATTTTATGTTTATTTTGTATACTTTTTTTATACGTATTTACTTAATTTTATGTGTATTTTGTATATATATTTTATACAAATCTACGTTTTTTATTTGTATTCGTATATATATTTTTAAACAAATTTACATTGTTTTATATGTATTTCTGCATATCTCTTTCAATAGAAGTTTACCTTATTGTATGTGCATTTTGTATTTTTATTTAATACAAATTTAAATATTTTATGTGTATTTTGGTATATATATTTTTATAAAAATTTTGGTGGGAATTTTGCATCTTTATTTTTATATAAATTTACATTATTTTATTAATATTCGGTGTATTTATTTTGATATAATTTTACATTATTCTGTTTGTTTTTTGTATATATATTTTTGTATATTTTTGTATATAGTTTTATACAAATTTAGGTTATTTTATGTGTATTTACATTATTTAATGTGTGTTTTGTATATATATTTTATACAAATTTAAATTTATTTTATGTGCATTTTGTACATATATTTTTTAGAAATTTGCCTTATTTTATGTGTCTTTTGTATATGTTTTCCAACAAATATACGTTATTTTATTGCTATTTTGTTTATTTATTTTGATACGAATGAAAATATCATTTTACATAAAATAAGGTAAATTTGATAAATATATTTATAAAATACATAAATAATGTAAATTTGTATCAAAATATTTTAACAGTAAAATAAATAAATTTATTTTAAATATACAAAATACATTAAATAATGTAAATATATAAACAAATACACTTAAAATAACGTTAATTTGTATAAAATATATATAAAATAAACATTAAATAATGAAAATAAGTATGAAATATATACAAAACACAAATAGTATAATTTAAAATATATATACAGAATATTAAAATAATGTAAATTTGTGAAAACTAAGATATAATACCTATAAAATAACGCATTTTTATAAAATTATATATATAAAATACACATAAAATATTTGAATTTATTAAATAACATAAAATGCACATACAATATGGTAAATTTGTATTGAAATGGATATGTAAAATATATATAATATATAAATTTGTTTCAAAATATATATACGAATGCACATAAAATAACGTAGATTTCTATAAATATATATATACAAAATAAAATAAAATTAGGTAAATACGAATCAAAAAATACAGAATACACAAAAATAATGTAAATTCGTATAAATATAAATAAACAAAATACAATAAGGAGTGTGTATTTGTATAAATATAAATATACAAAATGCACATAAAATTACGTAAATTTGTATAAAACTATATACAAAAGTACACAGAAGTAATTAAATTTGTATGAAAATAGATATACAAAATACACACAAAATAAGCAAAATTTGAATTGAGATATATATACAAAATACATAAAATAAAGTAAATTCGTTTCAAAATATTTTTAACAAATACACATATAATAACGTAAATTTGTAAAAAATAATATAAACAAAATACACATTAAGTAATGTAAATACGGATAAAAAAATATTTACAAAATACACAAATAATCAAGTCGTTCGTATCAAAATAAATAAACAAAAAACTAATTAAATAATGTAAATTTGTATGAGAAAACATATACAAAATACACATAAAATAACGTTTTAAGTTTCAATAAAAATATATGTACAAAACACACATTAGATAATGTAAATGAGTATAAAAATATGTATACAAAATACCTATGAAATAATCTAAATTCGTATTTTTGATTTTAGGAAATTTCCATTATTTTATGTGTATTTTGTATATGTATTTCAATACAAATTTACCTAATTTTATATGTTTTTTGTATATTTATTTTCATACAAGTTTAAATTATTTTTGTGTATTTTTTGTTTATAATTTTATACAAATTTAGGTTATTTTATGTGTATTTTGTATATCTATTTTCATACAAATACACATTCTTTTCTTGATATTTTGTTTATTTATTTTGACACGAATTAACATTATTTAATGTGTATTTTGTATATAAATTTTTATACGTATTTACATTATTTCAAGTGTATTTTGTATATATATTTCTATAGAAATCTGCGTTATTTTATGTGTATTCGTATATATATTTTGAAACAAATTTACATTGTTTTATGTGTATTTTGCATATTTTTTCTATACAAATTTACCTTATTGTATGTGCATTTTGTATATTGATTTTAATACAAATTTGATTAATCTATGTGTATTTTTGTATATGTATTTTTATAAAAATATGCTTTATTTTATGGGTATTTTGCATCTTTATTTTCATACAAATTTACATTATTTTATTGATATTCTGTGTGTTTATTTTGATATGATTTTACATTATTCTATGTGTATTTTGTATATATATTTTATATAAAATGTATTTGTTTTCATTTCATACAAATCTACATTATTTTATGTTTTTTGTACATGTATTTAAATACAAATTTAACTAGTTATATGTGTATTTTGTGTATCTATTTTGTATGTATATTTTCATAGAAATTTACTCTATTTTATGTGTATTCGTATATATATTTTGATACAAATTTACATTATTAATGTGTATTATACATATCTATTTCAATACAAATTTACTTTATTGTACGTGCATTTTGTATATTTATTTTAATACAAATCTAATTATTTTATATGTATTTTTGTATATATATTTTTATGCAAATATGCGTTATTATATGGATATATTGCATCTTTATTTTCATACAAATTTACATTATTTTATTGATATTCTCTATTTATTTTGATACGATTTAACATTATTCTATGTGTTTTTTGTATATATTTTTTTATACATATTTACATTATTTAATGTTCATTTTGTATATATATTTTATCCAAATTAACATTATTTTATGTGTATTTGTTTATATATTTTCATACATATTTACATTATTTTATGTGTTTTTTGTATATATATTTTACTACGTATTTAAATTATTTTATGTGTATTTAGTATATACATTTTCATAAAAAAATTACGTTATTTTATTGTGTATAAGTATATATTTTGATACAAATTTTATACAAATTCATGTTATTTAATGTGAATTTGTATATATATTTTCATACAAATTTATATTATTTTATATGTATTTTTTCATATATTTCATTACAAGTTTACCTTATTTTATGTTTATTTTGTATATTTATTTCATTCAATTTTAAATTATTTTATGTGTATATTTGTATTTGTATTTAGGTTATTTTATGTGTATTTTGTATATATATTTTCATCCAAAATTACATTATTTTATTGGTATTTCTTAATTTAATTCGATACGAATATATATTATTTCATAGGTATTTTGTATACATATTTTTATACTCATTTACATTATCTAATGTGTGTTTTGTATTTATATTTTTATGCAAATTTATTTAATGTTCATTTTTGTACATATATCTTCATAGAAATTTGCGTTATTTTATGTATATAGTTTTATATAAATTTACGTTATTTTATGTGCATTTTGTATATTTATGTTTATACAATACACACTCTTTTATTGGTATATTGTTTATTTACATTTATACGAATTTACATTATTTTATGTGTATTTTGTATACATTTTTTTATACGTATTTACCTAATTTCATGTGTATTTTGAGTATGTATTTTTATAGAAAACTACGTTATTTTATGTGTATTCGTATATATATATATATATATATATATATATATATATATATATATATATATATATATATATATATATATATTGAAAAAAATTTAAATTATTTTATATGTATTTTGCATATCTATTTCAATACAAATTTACCTTATTGTATGTGCATTTTGTATATTTATTTTAATACAAGTTCAAATATTTTATGTGTATTTTGGTATCAATAATTTTATAAAAAATGCGTTATTTTATAGGTATTTTGCATCTTAATTTTCATACAAATTTACATTATTTTATTAATATTTCTGTTTATATATTTTGATACGATTTTACATTATTCTATTTGTGTTTTGTATATTTTTTTTATACATATTTATATTATTTAATGTGTATTTTGTATATATATTTCATACAAATTTACGTTATTATATGTGTATTTGTTTATATATTTTCTTTCAAATTTACATTATTTTATGTATATTTTGTATATGTATTTCAATACAAATTAACCTAATTTTATGTGTATTTTGTATATTTCTTTTCAGAGAAATTTAAATTATTTTTGTGTATTTTTGTATATGGTTTTATACAAATTTAGGTTATTTTACGTACGCATTTACATTATTAAATGTGTGTTTTGTATATATATATATATATATATATATATATATATATATATATATATATATATATATATATATATATATATATATATATATATATATATATATATTTATCCAACATAAAATAAAGTAAATTCGTTTCAAAATATTTTTAACAAATACACATATAATAACGTAAATTTGTAAAAAAATATATAAACAAAATACACATTAAGTAATGTAAATACTTAGAAAAAAAATATTTACAAAAGACACAAATAATCAAGTCATTCGTATCAAAATAAATAAACAAAAAACTAATTAATTAATGTAAATTTGAATGAGAAAACATATACAAAATACACATAAAATAACGTTTTAAGTTTCAATAAAAATATGTGTACAAAAATGCACATAAAATTAGTTTGCATAAAAAAATATATACAAAACACACATTAGATAATGTAAATGAGTATAAAAATATGTATACAAAATACCTATGAAATAATCTAAATTCGTATTTTTGGATTTTTGGAAATTTCCATTATTTTATGTGTATTTTGTATATGTATTTCAATACAAATTTACCTAATTTTATATGTTTTTTGTATATTTATTTTCATACAAGTTTAAATTATTTTTGTGTATTTTTGTTTATAGTTTTATACAAATTTAGGTTATTTTATGTGTATTTTGTATATCTATTTTCATACAAATGCACATTCTTTTCATGATATTTTGTTTATTTATTTTGACACGAATTACCATTATTTAATGTGTATTTTGTATATATATTTTTATACGTATTAACATTATTTCAAGTGTATTTTGTATATATGTTTCTATAGAAATCTGCGTTATTTTATGTGTATTCGTATATATATTTTGAAACAAATTAACATTGTTTTATGTGTATTTTGCATATTTTTTCAATACAAATTTACCTTATTGTATGTGCATTTTGTATATTAATTTTAATACAAATGTGATTAATCTATATGTATTTTTGTATACGTATTTTTATAAAAAATATTCTTTATTTTATGCGTATTTTGCATTTTTATTTTCAAACAAATTTACATTATTTTATTGATACTTTGTTTATTTATTTTGATATGATTTTACATTATTCTATGTGTATTTTGTATATATATTTTATATAAAATGTATTTGTTTTCATTTCATGCAAATCTACATTATTTTATGTGTTTTTTCTACATGTATTTAAATACAAATTTAACTAGTTATATCTGTATTTTGTATATCTATTTTGTATGTATATTTTCATAGAAATTTACTCTATTTTATGAGTATTCGTATATATATTTTGATACAAATTTACATTATTAATGTGTATTTTGCATATCTATTTCAATACAGATTTACTTTATTGTACGTGCATTTTGTATATTTATTTTAATTGAAATCTAATTATTTTATATGTATTTTTGTATATATTTTTTTATGCAAATATGCGTAATAATAGATTATAAATTTGTATAAAATATATATGCAAGATACACATTAAATAATGTAAATATGTATAAAAAAGTATATACAAAAAACAAATAGAATAATGTAACATCGTATCAAAATAAATACACCGTATATTAATAAAATAATGTAAATTTGTATGAAAATAAAGATGCAAAATTCCCATCAAATAGCGCATTTCTTATAAAAATATATATACCAAAATACATATAAAATATTTAAATTTGCATTGAAATAAATATACAAAATACACATACAATAAGGTAAATTTGTATTGAAAGAGATATGCAAAAATAGATATAAAACAATGTAAATTTGTTTCAAAATATATATACGAATACAAATAAAAAAACGTATATTTCTATAAAAATATATATACAAAATACACATAAAATTAAGTAAATACGTATAAAAAAAATGTATACAAAATACACATAAAATAATGTAAACTCGAATTAAAATAAATAAACAAAATATCAATAAAAGAATGTGTATTTGGATAAATATAAATATACAAAATACACATACAAAATAAACATAAAATAAGGTAGATTTGTAATAAAATATATGTACAAAATACACATAAAATAATGTAAATTTATATGAAAATATATATACAAATACACATAAAATACCATGAATTTGTATAAAAATATATATTCAAAATAAATATTAAATAATGTAAAATCGTTTAAAAAATATATATACAAAGTACATATAAAATAATGTAAATTCATATCAATATAAATCAACAATACACCAAGAAAATAATATATATTTGAATGAAAATAAATTTACAAAATACACATAACTAAAATTTGTATTAAAATATATACAAAAATACATAGAAATATTTTGAGTTTGTATGAAAATAGATATACAAAATACACATAAAACTAGGTAAATTTATTTTGAAATGTATATACAAAATACCCATAAAATATTGTAAATTTGTGTCAAAATATATAAACAAATACACATAAAATAACGTAAATTTGTATGAAAAATATATACAAAATACACATAGAATAATGTCAATTCGTATCAAAATGAATGAGCAGAATATCAATAAAATAATGTAAATTTGTATGAAAATAAAGATGCAAAATGCCCAAAAAATAAAGCATATGTTTATAAAAATACAGATACAAAAACACACATCGAATAATTAAATTTGTATTAAAATTAATATACAAAATGCGTATATAATAAGGTAAATTTGTATTGAAAAAATATGCAACATACACGTTTACTCATACAAATTTATATTATTTTATTGGTATTTTTTTTTTTTTTTTTTTACGAATTACATGATTATATGTGTATTTTGTACATATTTTTTTATACGTATTTACATTATTTAATGTGTATTTTGTTTATATATTTTCATACAAATTTACGTTATTATATGTGTATTTGTATAAATATTTTGATACAAATTTACTTTATTTCATGTATTTTGTATATATATTTCAATTCAAATTTAGCTTATTTTGTGTGTATTTTGTATATATTTTCATACAAATTTAATTACTTCTGTGTATTTTTGTATATAGTTTTATATAAATTTACGTTATTTTATGTGTATTTTGTATATTTATATTCATACAAATACACATTCTTTATTGGTATTCTGTTTATTTATTTTGATACGAGTTTACATTATTTTATGTGAATTTTGTATACATTTTTTTATACGTATTTACTTCATTTTATGTGTATTTTGTATATATATATTTTTATAGAAATCTACGTTATTTTATGTGTATTCGTATATATATTTTGAAATAAATTTACATTGTTTTATATGTATTTTGCATATCTATTTCAATTCAAATTTACCTTATTGTATGTGTTTTTTGTATAGTTATTTTAATACAAATTTAATTTTTTTATGTGTATTTTGGGATATATATTTTTATAAATAAAAAAAATGCGTTATTTTATGGGTATTTTGCTTCTTTATTTTCATACAAATTTACATTATTTTATTAATATTCTGTGTATTTATTTTGATACGATTTTACATTATTCTATTTGTGTTTTTACATATTTTTTATACAAATTTACGTTATTTTAAGTGTATTTGTTTATGTATTTTCATTCAAATTTACATTATTTTATGTGTATTTTGTGTATGTATTTCAATACAAATTTACCTAATTTTATGTGTATTTTGTATATTTATTTTCATACAAATTTAAAATATTTTTGTGTATTTTTGTATATAGTTTGATACAAATTTAGGTTTTTTTATGTGTATTTTGTATATCTATTTTCATACAAATACACATTCTTTTATTGATATTTTGTTTATTTATTTTGACTCGAATTTACATTATTTAATGTGTATTTTGTATATATATTTTTATACATATTTACATCATTTCATGTGTATTTTGTATAGTTTTAATTCTATTTGTGTTTTGTATATATATTTTTATACATATTTACATTATTTAATGTGTATTTTGTATATTTAAAACAAATTTACGTTATTTTATGCGCATCTGTTAAAATATTTTGATTCAAATTTACATTATTTTATGTATTTTGTATATATATTTCAATACAAATTTAGTTTATTTTATGTATATTTTGTATATCTATTTTCATTCGTATCAAAATAAATAAACAAAATAGCAATAAAATAATGTAAATTTGTATGAGAAAACATATACAAATACACATAAATTAACGCAAATTTCTAAAAAAATATATATAAAAAAATGCACATAAAATAAAGTAAATTTGCATAAAAATATATATACAAAACACACATTAAATAATGTAAATGCGTACATAAAATAACCTAAATTTGTATTAAACTATATACAAAAATACACAAAAATATTTAAAATTTATATGAAAAGAAATATACAAAATACACACAAAATTAGGTAAGTTTGTATTGAAATACATATACAAAATACACATAGAATAATGTTAATTTGAATGAAAATATATAAACAAATACACTTAAAATAACGCAAATTTGTATAAAATATATATGCAAGATACACATAAAATAATGTAAATGTGTATAAAAAAAAAATATACAAAAAGGAAATAGAATAATGTAAAATCCTATCAATATAAATACACTGAATATCAATAAATTAATGTAAATTTGTATGAAAAGAAAGATGCAAAATTCCCATAAAATAGCGCATTTTTTATAAAAATATATATACCAAAATACACATAAAATATTTAACTTTGTATTGAAATAAATATACAAAATGCATATACAGTAAGGTAAATATGTATTGAAAGAGATATTCAAAAATACATATAAAACAAAGTAAATTTGTTTCAAAATATATATACGAATCACATAAAATAACGTAGATTTCTATAGAAATATATATTCAAAATACACATGAAATTATGTAAATACGTATAAAAATATATATACAAAATACATATCTAGGTAAATTCGAGTCAATATAGATAAACAAAATATCATGAAAAGAATGTGTTTTTGTATGAAAATAAATAATAGATAATAAATTTGTATGAAATATATATGCAAGATACACATTAAATAATGTAAATATGTTTAAAAAAAAAATATACAAAAAACAAATAGAATAATGTGAAATCGTATCAGAATAAATACACCGAATATTAATAAAATAAGGCAAATTTGTATGAAAATAAAGATGCAAAATTCCCATCAAATAGCGCATTTCTTATAAAAATATATATACCAAAATACACATAAAATATTTAAATGTGTATTGAAATAAATATACAAAATGCACATACAATAAGGTAAACTTGTAGTGAAAGAGATATGCGAAAATACATATAAAGCAATGTAAATTTGTTTCAAAATATATATACGAATACACATAAAATAACGTAGATTTCTATAAAAATATATATACAAAATACACATAAAATTAAGTAAATAGGTATAAAAATAGATATACAAAATACACATAGAATAATGTAAAATTGTTTTAAAAAAATAAACAGAATATAAATAAAATAATGTAAATTTGAATGAAAAAAAAACAAAATACCCATAAATAAAGCATATTTTTATAAAAATACATATACAAAAATACACATAGCATAATCAAATTTGTATGAATATTAATATACAAAATGCATATACAATAAGGTAAATTTGTATTGAAAAAATAAGCAAAATACACATAAAACAGTGTAAATTTATTTCAAAATCTATATACGAATACTCATAAATCAACGTAGATTTCTATAGAAATATATATACAAAATACACATCAAATGATGTAAACACGTATAAAAAATATATATATATATATATATATATATATATATATATATATATATATATATATATATATATATATATATATATATATATATATATATATATATATATATATATATATATATATATATATATATATATATATATATATATATATATATATATATATATATATATATATATATATATATATATATATATATATATATATATATATATATATATATATATATATATATATATATATATATATATATATATACACATTAAATAATGTAAATTCGCGTCAAAATAAATAAACAAAATATCAATAAAAGAATGTGTATTTGTATGAAAATAGATATACAATATACACATAAAATCACCTAAATTTGTATAAAACTATATACAAAAATACACAAAAATAATTTTAATTTGTGTGAAAATAAATATACAAAATACACATAAAATTAGGTAAATTTGTTTTGAAATACATTTGCAAAATACACGTAAAATAATGTAAATTTGAATGAAAATATTTAAACAAATACACTTAAAATAACGTAAATTTGTATAAAATATATATAAAAAAAATACACATTAAATAATGTAAATATGTATAAAAAATATATATACAAAACACAAATAGAATAATATAAAATCGTATCAAAATAAATACACAGAATATTAATAAAATAATGTAAATTTGTATGAAAATTAAGATTTTGTATATCTATTTTATACAAATGTACGTTATTTTATGTGAATTTGTTTTCATTTCATACAAATTTACATTATTTTATGTGTATTTTGTACATGTATTTAAATACAAATTTAACTAATTATATGTGTATTTTGTATATCTATTTTCATACAAATTGAAATTTATTTATTTGTTTTTTTGTATATATTTTTATTCAAATTTTCGTAATTTTATGAGTATTTTGTATATTTATTTTCCTACAAATATACGTTCTTTTATCGGAATTTTGTTTATTTATTTTGATACGAATTTTCATTTTTTTAGGTGTATTTGATATATATATTTTTATACTTTTTTACATAATTTTATATGTATTTTGAATATATATTTTCATAGAAATTTACTCTATATGTATATACAAATTTTTTTAAAAATTTGTATGACTATAAATATACAAAATATACATAAAATTAGGTAAATTTGTATTGAAATACATATACAAAATACACTTAAAATAATGTAAATTTCAATGAAATTATATAAACAAATACACTTAAAATAACGTTAATTTGTATAAAATATATATAAAAAATACACATTAAATAATTAAAATATGTATAAAAAAATATATACAAAACACAAATAGTATAATATAAAATCGTATCAAAATATATACACAGAATATTAATAAAATAATGTACGTTTGTATGAAAACTAAGATGCAAAATACCTATAAAATAACGCATTTTTTATAAAATTATATATACCAAAATACACATAAAATATTTGAATTTGTATTAAAATAAATATACAAAATGCACATACAATAAGGTAAATTTGTATTGAAATAGATATGCAAAAAACATATAAAACAATGTAAATTTGTTTCAAAATATATATACGAATACACATAAAATAACGTAGATTTCTATAAATATATATATACAAAATAAAAATAAAATTAAGTAAATACGAATCAAAAATGTTTACAAAATACACATAAAATAATGTAAATTCGTATAAATATAAATAAACAAAATACCATTAAGAGAATGTGTATTTGTATAAATATAAATATACAAAATGCACATAAAATAACGTAAATTTGTATAAAACTATATACAAAAATACACAGAAGTAATTAAATTTGTATGAAAATAGATATACAAAATAAACACAAAATAAGCTAAATTTGAATTGAAATATATATACAAAATACATAAAATAAAATAAATTTGTTTCAAAATATTTTTAACAAATACACATATAATAACGTAAATTTGTAAAAAAAATATATAAACAAAATACACATTAAGTAATGTAAATACGTATAAAAAAATATTTACAAAATACACAAATAATCAAGTCATTCGTATCAAAATAAATAAACAAAAAACTAATTAAATAATGTAAATCTGTATGAGAAAACATATACAAAATACACATAAAATAACGTTTTAAGTTTCTATAAAAATATATGTACAAAAATGCACATAAAATTAGTTTGCATAAAGAAATATATACAAAACACACATTAGATAATGTAAATGAGTATAAAAATATGTATACAAAATACCTATGAAATAATCTATGTGTTTTTTGTATATATTTTTTTTATACATATTTACATTATTTAATGTTCATTTTGTATATATATTTGATCTAAATTTACATTATTTTATGTGTATTTGTTTAAATATTTTCATACATATTTACATTATTTTATGTGTTTTTTGTATATATAACATTCTACGTATTTAAATTATTTTATGTGTATTTTGTATATACATTTTCATAAAAAAAATTACGTTATTTTATTGTGTGTATAAGTATATATTTTGATACAAATTTTATACAAATTCATGTTATTTAATGTGTATTTGTATATACATTTTCATACAAATTTATATTATTTTCATATATTTCATTACAAATTTACCTTATTTTATGTTTATTTTGTATATTTATTTCATTCAATTTTAAATTATTTTATGTGTATATTTGTATTTGTATTTAGGTTATTTTATGTGTATTTTGTATATATATTTTCATCCAAAATTACATTATTTTATTGGTATTTCTTAATTTAATTCGATACGAATTTAGATTATTTCAGAGGTATTTTGTATACATATTTTTATACTCATTTACATTATCTAATGTGTGTTTTGTATATATATTTTTATGCAAATTTATGTAATGTTCATTTTTGTACATATATTTTTATAGAAATTTGCGTTATTTTATGTTTATAGTTTCATAAAAAATTTCGTTATTTTATGTGCATTTTGTATATTTATATTTATACAAATACACATTCTTTTATTGGTATATTGTTTATTTACATTTATACGAATTTACATTATTTTATGTGTATTTTGTATACATTTTTTTATACGTATTTACTTAATTTTATGTGTATTTTGTATTTGTATTTTTATAGAAATCTACGTTATTTTATGTGTATTCGTATATATATTTTGAAACAAATTTACATTATTTTATATGTATTTTGCATATCTATTTCAATACAAATTTACCTTATTGTATGTGCATTTTGTATATTTATTTTAATACAAGTTCAAATATTTTGTGTTTCTTGGTATCAAGAATTTTATAAAAAATGCGTTATTTTATAGGTATTTTGCATCTTAAGTTTCATACAAATTTACATTATTTTATTAATATTCTGTGTATATATTTTGATACGATTTTACATTATTCTATTTGTGTTTTGTATATATTTTTTTATACATATTTACATTATTTAATGTATATTTTGTATATATATTTCATACAAATTTACGTTATTATATGTGTATTTGTTTATATATTTTCTTTCAAATTTACATTATTTTATGTGTATTTTGTATATGTATTTCAATACAAATTAACCTAATTTTTTGTGTATTTTGTATATTTCTTTTCAGACAAATCTAAATTATTTTTGTGTATTTTTGTATATAGTTTTATACAAATTTAGGTTATCTTACGTACGCATTTACATTATTTAATGTGTTTTGTATATATATTTTTATCCAAAGTTACTTTATTTTACGTTCATTTTTGGACATATATTTATATAGAAATTAGCGTTATTTTATATGTATTTGTATATGTTTTCTCATACAAATTTACATTATTTTATTGATATTTTGTTTATTTAGTTTGATACGAATTACATGATTATATGTGTATTTTGTACATATTTTTTATACGTATTTACATTACTTAATGTGTATTTTGTTTATATATTTTTAAACAAATTTACGTTATTTTATGTATTTTGTATATACATTTCAATTCAAATAATTTTCATACAAATACATTTCATACAAATTTAAATTTGTATGAAAATAAAGATGCAAAATTCCCATCAAATAGCGCATTTCTTATAAAAATATATATACCAAAATACACATAAAATATTTGAATTTGTATTGAATAATAACAAAAACATATAAAACAATGTAAATTTATACAAAATATATATAAAGTAAATTTTGTGTATTTCTATAAATATATATATACAAAATAAAAATAAAATATAAAATTTGTATCAAAATATATACTTATACACACAATAAAATAACGTAATTTATTTATGAAAATTTATATACAAAATACACATCAAATAATTTAAATACGTAGAATATTTAAAAACACATAAAATAATGTAAATATGTATATATATTTAAACAAATACACATTAAATAATGTAAATATGTATAAAAAATATATATACAAAAAACACAGATTATTTCATAGGTATTTTGTATACATATTTTTATACTCATTTACATTATCTAATGTGTGTTTTGTATATATTTTTTTATGCAAACTAATTTTATGTGCATTTTTGTACATATATTTTTATAGAAACTTAAAACGTTATTTTATGTGTATTTTGAATATGTTTTCTCATACAGATTTACATTATTTAATTAGTTTTTTGTTTATTTATTTTGATACGAATGATTTGATTATTTGTGTATTTTGTAAATATTTTTTTATACGTATTTACGTTACTTAATGTGGATTTTGCTTATATATTTTTTTTACAAATTTACGTTATTATATGTGTATTTGTTAAACATATTTTGAAACAAATTTATTTTATTTTATGTATTTTGTATATATATTTCAATTCAAATTTAGCTTATTTTGTGTTTATTTTGTATATCTATTTTCATACAAATTTAATTACTTCTGTGTATTTTTGTATATAGTTTTATACAAATTTACGTTATTTTATGTGCATTCTGTATATTTATATTTATACAAATACACATTCTCTTAATGGTATTTTGTTTATTTATATTTATACGAATTTACATTATTTTATGTGTATTTTGTATACATTTTTGATTCGTATTTACTTAATTTTATTTATATTTTGTATATATTACGTACGCATTTACATTATTTAATGTGTGTTTTGTATATATATTTATATCCAAAGTTACTTTATTTTACGTTCATTTTTGGACATATATTTATATAGAAATTATCGTTATTTTATATGTATTTTATATGTTTTCTCATACAAATTTACATTATTTTATTGATATTTTGTTTATTTAGTTTGATACGAATTACATGATTATATGTGTATTTTGTACATATTTTTTATACGTATTTACATTACTTAATGTGTATTTTGTTTATATATTTTTAAACAAATTTACGTTATTTTATGTATTTTGTATATACATTTCAATTCAAATAATTTTCATACAAATACATTTCATACAAATTTAAATTTGTATGAAAATAAAAATGCAAAATTCCCATCAAATAGCGCATTTCTTATAAAAATATATATACCAAAATACACATAAAATATTTAAATTTGTATTGAAATAAATATAAAAAATGCACATACAATAAGGTAAACTTGTATAGAAAGAGATATGGAAAAATACATATAAAACAATGTAAATTTGTTTCAAAATATATATACGAATACACATAAAATAACGTAGATTTCTATAAAAATATATATACAAAATACACATAAAATTAAGTAAATACGTATAAAAATAGATATAAAAAATACACATAGAATAATGTAAAATTGTTTCAAAAAAAATAAACAGAATATAAATAAAATAATATAAATTTGTATGAAAATAAAAATGCAAAATACCCATAAAATAAAGCATATTTTTATAAAAATACATATACAAAAATACACATAGCATAATTAAATTTGTATTAAAATTAATATACAAAATGCATATACAATAAGGTAAATTTGTATTGAAAAAATATGCAAAATACACATAAAACAGTGTAAATTTATTTCAAAATCTATACTCATAAATCAACGTAGATTTCTATAGAAATATATATACAAAATACACATTAAATGATGTAAACACGTATAAAAAATATTTATATAAAATACACATTAAATAATGTAAATTGACGTCAAAATAAATAAACACAATATCAATAAAAGAATGTGTATTTGTATGAAAATAGATATACAATATACACATAAAATCACCTAAATTTGTATAAAACTATATACAAAAATACACAAAAATAATTTTAATTTGTATGAAAATAAATATACAAAATACACATAAAATTAGGTAAATTTGTATTGAAATTCATTTACAAAATACACATAAAATTATGTAAATTTGAATGAAAATATATAAACAAATACACTTAAAATAACGTAAATTTGTATAAAATATATATAAAAAATACACATTAAATAATGTATATATGTATAAAAAAATATATACAAAACACAAATAGAATAATATAAAATCGTATCAAAATAAATACACAGAATATTAATAAAATAATGTAAATTTGTATGAAAATTAAGATGCAAAATACCAATAAAATAACGCATTTTTTATAAAAATATATTTACCAAGACACACATAAAATATTTGAATATGTATTAAAATAAATATACAAAATGCACATACAATAAGGTAAATTTGTATTGAAATAGATATGCAAAATACATATAAAACCATGTAATTTTTTTTCAAAATATATATACGTATACACATAAAATAACGTAGATTTCTATGAAAATAAATATACAAAATACACATAAAATGAAGTAAATACGTATAAAAAAGTTATACAAAATACACATAAAATAATGTAAACTTGTATGAAAATAAATAAACAAAATACTAATAAAAGAATGTGTATTGTATAAATATAAACGTACAAAATACAAATAAAATAACGTAAATTTATATAAAACTATATGCAAAAATACACAAAAGTAATTAAATTTGTGTGAAAATAGATACACAAAATACATGTGTATTTTGTATATTTATTTTCATACAACTTGAAATTATTTTTGTTTATTTTTTTATATATTTTCATACAAATTTTCGTTATTTTATGTGTATTTTGTATATTTATTTTTTCTACAAATATACGTTCTTTTATCTGAATTTTGTTTATTGAATTTGAAACGATTTTACCTTATTTTGTATATCTTTTTCATACAAATTAAAATACTTCTGTATATTTTTGTATTTAGTTATATGCAAATTTACTTTATTTTATGTGTATTTTGTATTTTTATATTTATACAAATACACATTCTTTTATTGGTATTTTGTATATTTATTTTGATACGAATTTACATTAATTTATGTGTATTTTGTATACATTTTTTATACGTGTTTACTTCATTTTATGTGTATTTTGTATATATTTTTTTATAGAAATCTACGTTATTTTATGTGTATTCGTCTATATATTTTGAAACAAATTTACATTGTTTTATATGTATTTTGCATATCTATTTCAATACAAATTTACCTTATTTTATGTGTTTTTTTATATATTTATTTTAATTCAAATTTAATTTTTTTGTGTGTATTTTGGTATATATATTTTTATAAGTAAAAAAAAATGCGTTATTTTATGGGTATTTTGCCTCTTTATTTTCATTCAAATTTACATTATTTTATTAATATTCTGTGTATTTATTTTGATACGATTTTACATTATTCTATTTGTGTTTTGTATATATTTTTTTATACAAATTTACGTTATTTTAAGTTTATTTGTTTATGTCTTTTCATTCATATTTACATTATTTTATGTGTATTTTGTATATGTATTTCAATACAAATTTACCTAATTTTATGTGTATTTTGTATATTTAATTTCATACAAATTTAAAATATTTTTGTGTATTTTTGTATATATTTTGATACAAATTTAGGTTATTTTATATGTATTATGTATATCTATTTTCATACAAATACACATTCTTTTATTGATATTTTGTTTATTTATTTTGACGCGAATTTACAGTATTTAATGTGTATTTTTTATATATTTTTTTATACGTATTTACATAATTTCATGTGTATTTTGTATATATATTCCTTTAGAAATCAACGTTATTTTATGTGTATTCGTATATATATTTTGAAACAAATTTACACTGTTTTAGGTGTATTTTGCGTTTTTTTTTTTCAATACAAACTTACCTTATTGTATGTGCATTTTGTATATTAATTTTAATACAAATTTAATTATTCTATGTGTATTTTTGTATATGTATTTTTAAAAAAAATATGCTTTATTTTATGGGTATTATACATCTTTATTTTCATACAAATTTTTTTTTTTTTATTGATATTCTGTGTACTTATTTTGATACGATTTTACATTATTCTATGTATAACAAAAATAAATACAGAATACACAAAAATAGATATGCAAAATACATATAAACAATGTAAATTTGTTTCAAAATATATATACGAATACACATGAAATAAGGATTTTGTATATATATTTCAATTCAAATTTAGCTTATTTTGTGTGTATTTTGTATATCTATTTTCATACAAATTTAATTACTTCTGTGTATTTTTGTACATAGTTTTATACAAATTTACGTTATTTTATGTGCATTTTGTATATTTATATTTATACAAATACACATTCCCTTATTTGTATTTTGTTTATTTATGTTTATACGAATTTACATTATTTTATTTCTATTTTGTATACATTTTTTATTCGTATTTAATTTATTTTATTTGTATTTTGTATATATATATTTATAGAAATCTACGTTATTTTGTGTATTTGCATATATATTTTGAAACAAATTTACATTGTTTTATATATATTTTGCATATCTATTTCAATACAAATTTACCTTATTGTATGTGCATTTTGTATATTTATTTTAATACAAATTCAAATATTTTATGTGAGTTGTGGAATATATAATTTTATAAAGAAATGCGTTATTTTATAGGTATTTTGCATCTTAGTTTTCATACAAATGAACATTATTTTATTAATATTCTGTGTATATATTTTGATACGATCTTATATTATACTATTTTTGTTTTGTTTATATTTTTTTATACATATTTTCATTATTTAATGTGTATTTTTATATATATTTTATACAAATTAACGTTATTTTAAGTGTATTTGTTTATATAATTTAATTCAAATTTACATTATTTTAAGTGTATTTTGTATATGTATTTCAATACAAATTTACCTAATTTTATGTGTATTTTGTATATTTATTTTCATAAAATTTAAATTATTTTTGTGTTTTTTTGTATATACATATAGAGTAAATTTCTATGAAAATATCTATTCAAAATACATATAAAATTATGTAAATAAGTATAAAAATATATATATCAAATACACCTAAAAAAATGAAAATTCGTATCAAAATAAATAAACAAAATTCCGATAAAAGAACGCATATTTGTAGGAAAATAAATATACAAAATGCACATAAAATTACGAAAATTTGAATAAAAATATATACAAAAAACAAAAAATATAAATTTCAATTTGTATGAAAATAGATATACAAAATACACATATAATTAGTTAAATTTATATTTAAATACATGTACAAAATACACATAAAATAATGTAAATTTGTACGTTCTTTTATCGGAATTTTGTTTATTGATTTTGATACGAATTTTCATTATTTTAGGTGTATTTGATATATATATATATATATATATATATATATATATATATATATATATATATATATATATATATATATATATATATATAAATATATATATATATATTAATACTTATTTACATAATTTTATATTTATTTTTAATATATATTTTCATAGAAATTTACTCTATTTTATGTGTATTCGTATATATATTTTGATACAAATTTTAGATTATTTATGTGTATTTCGCATATCTATTTCAATACAAATTTTCTTTATTGTATGTGCCTTTTGTATATTTATTTTGATACAAATATAATTATTTTATGTGTATTTTTGTATATATATTTTTAAACAAATATGCGTTATTATATGGGTATTTTGCATCTTTATTTTCATACAAATTTACATTATTTTATTGATAGTCCCTTTATTTATTTTGATACGATTTTACGTTATTCTGTGTATTCATATTTACATTATTTAATGTATATTTTGTACATATATTTTATGGAAATTTACGTTATCTTATGTGTATTTGTTTATATAGTTTCTTACAAATTTACATTATTTTATGTGTATTTTGTATATGTATTTCAAAAAAAATTTGCCTAATTTCATGTGTATTTTCCATATCTATTTTCAAACAAGATTAAAAAATTTTGTGTATTTTTGTATATATTTTTATACAATTTTTTGTTATTTTACTTGTATTTTGTATATATATTTTCCTACAAATATACATTCTTTTAGAGGAAATTTTGTTTATTTATTTTGATACGAATTTACATTATTTTATGTGTATTTTGTATATATATTTTTCTATGTTTATACATTATTTAATGTGTATTTTGTATATATATTTTCATAAAAATTTACGTTATTTTATTGTGTGTATTCGTATATATTTTGATACAAATTTACTTTATTTTGTGTTTTTTGCATATCTATTTCAATAAAAATCTACCTTATTGTATGTGTATTTTGTATATTTATTTTAATACAAATTTAATTATTTTATGTGTATTTTTGTATATATTTTTTTAAAAATATGAGTTATTTTATGGGTATATTGCATCTTTAAAAATATAAATTTTTACATTACGTACATATCTTTTATAAGTATTTACATTATTAAATGTGTATTTTGTTTATATATCTTTATACAAATTTACGTTATTATATGTGTATTTGAATATATATTTTGATACAAATTTACATTATTTTATGTATTTTCTATATTTATTTCAACTCAAATTTAGCTTATTTTAAGTCTTTTGTATATCTATTTTCATACAAATTTTTTTTTTGTTTATTTTTGTATATAGTTTTATACAATTTTACGTTATTTTATGTGTATTTTGTATATTTATATCTATACAAGTGCACATTCTTTTATTGGCATTTAGTTTATTTATTTTGATACGAATTTACATTATTTTAAGTGTATTTTGTATACATTTTCATATACGTATTTACTTCATTTTATGTGTATTTTGTATATATATTTTTATAGAAATCTACGTTATTTTATGTGTATTCGTATATTTATTTTGAAAGAAATTTACATTGTTTTATATGTATTTTGCATATCTATTTCAATACAAATTTACCTTATTGTATGTTCATTTTGTATGTCTATTGTAATACAAATTTAAATATTTTATGTGTATTTTGGTATATATATTCTCATAAAAAATGCGTTGTTTTATGGATATTTTGTATCTTTATTTTCATACAAATTTACATTATTTTATTAATATTCTGTGTATTTCTATACATATTTACATTACTTAATGTGTATTTTGTATATATATTTTATACAAATTTACGTTATTTTAAGTGTATTTGTTTATATATTTTCATTCAAATTTACATTATTTTATGTGTATTTTGTAAATGTATTTCAATACAAATTTACCTAATTTTTTGTGTATTTTGTATACTTATTTTCAAACAAATTTAAATTATTTTTGTGTATTTTTATATATAGTTTTATACAAATTTACGTTACTTTATGTGTATTTTGTATATCTATTTTCATACAAATACAAATTCTTTTATTGATATTTTGTTTATTTATTTTGACACGAATTTACATTATTTAATGTCTATTTTGTATATATATTTTTATACGTATTTACAGCATCTCAAGTGTATTTTGTATATATATTTCTATAGAAATCTGCGTTATTTTATGTGTATTCGTATATATATTTTGAGACAAATTTACATTGTTTTATGTGTATTTTGCATATTTTTTTTATTAAAATTTACCTTATTGTATGTGCATTTTGTATATTAATTTTACTACAAATTTAATTATTGAATGTGTATTTATGTTTATGTATTTTTATAAAAATATGCTTTATTTTATTGGTATTTTGCATCTTTATTTTCATACAAATTTACATTATTTTATTGACATTTTGTGTATATATTTTGATACGATTTTACATTATTTTCTATATGTATTTTGTATATATATTTAATACAAATGTACGTTATTTTATGTGTATTTGTTTTCATTTCATACAAATTTTCATTATTTTATGTGTATTTTGTACATGTACAAATTTGTACAAATTTAACTAATTATATGTGTATTTTGTATATCAATTTTCATAAAAATTGAAATTTTTTTTTTTTTTTATATATTTTTATACAAATTTTCGTTATTTTATGTGTATTTTGTATATTTATTTTCCTACAAATATACGTTCTTTAACGGAATTTTGTTTGTTTATTTTGATACGAATTTAAATTATTTTAGGTGTATTTGGTATATATATTTTTATACTATTTACATCATTTTATATGTATTTTGTATGTATATTTTCATAAAAATTTACTCTATTTTATATGTATTCGTATTTATTTTTTGATACAAATTTACATTATTGATGTGTATTTTGCATATGTATTTCAATACAAATTTACTTTATTGTATATGCATTTTGTATATTTATTTCAATACAAATTTAATTATTTCATGTGTATTTTTGTATATATATTTTTATGCATATATGCGTTATTATATGGGTATTTTGCATCTTTATTTTCATACAAATTTAAATTATTTTATTGATATTCTGTTTAATTATTTTGATACGATTTAACATTATTCTATGTGTATTTTGTATAACTGTTTTTATACATATTTACATTATTTAATGTATATTTTGTATATATATTTTATCCAAATTTACGTTATTTTATGTGTATTTTTTTATATATATTCATACAAATTTACATTATTTTATGTGTATTTTGTATATGTATTTCAATACAAATTTGCCTAACTTTATGTGTATTTTGCATATCTATTTTCAAACAAATTTAAATTATTTTTGTGTATTTTTGTATTTATTTTTATACAAATTTTAGTTATTTTATTTGTATTTTGTATATATCTTTTCCTACAAATATACAATCTTTTATTATAATTTTGTTTATTTATTTTGATACGAGTTTACATTATTTTATGTGTATTTTGTATATATATTTTTCTACGTATTTACATTATTTTATGTGTATTTTGTATATATATTTTAATAAAAATTTACATTAATTTATTGTGTGTATTCCTTTTTATTTTGATAAAAATTTTATACAAATTCATGTTATTTTATGTGTATTTGTATATATATTTTCATACAAATTTATATTATTTTACGGGTATTTCTACATATTTTTCATTACAAATTTACCTTATTTTATGATTATTTTTTATATTTATTTCATTCAATTTTAAATTATTTTATGTGTATATTTGTATTTGTATTTACGTAATTTTATGTGTATTTTCTATATATATTTTCATCAAAAATTACATTATTTTATTGGTATTTTCTTAATTTAACTCGATACGAGTTTAGATTTTTTCATAGGTATTTTCTATTCATATGTTTATACTCATTTACATTATGTAATGTGTGTTTTGTATATATATTTTAATGAAAATTTATTTTATGTCCATTTTTGTACATATATTTTTATAGAAATTTAATTATTTTATGTGTATTTTGTATATGTTTTCTCATAAAAATTTACATTATTTTATTTGAATTTTTTTTTTTTATTTTGATACCAATTACATGATTATATGTGTATTTTGTATATATTTTTTTATACGTAATTACATTATTTAATGTGTATTTTGTTTATATATTTTTATATAAAATTTACGTAATTATATGTGTATTTGTAAAAATATTTTGATAGAAATTTACTTTTTTTTATGTATTTTGTACATATATTTCAATTCAAATTAATCTTATTTTGTGTGTATTTTGTATATCTATTTTCATACAAATTTAATTACTTTTGTGTATCTTTATATATTGTTTTACATAAATTTACCTTATTTTATGTGCATTTTGTATATTTATATTTATACAAATACACATCAAATAAAGTAGACTTGCATAAAAATAAATATACAAAACACACATTAAATAATGTAAATGCGTATAAAAATATGTATACAAAATACCTATGAAATAATCTAAATTCGTATCGAATTAAACTAACAAAATACCAATAAAATAATGTAATTTTTGATGAAAATATATATAGAAAATACACATAAAATAACCTAAATACAAATACATATATACACATAAAATAATTTAAAATTGAAGAAAATAAATATTCAAAATAAACATAAAATAAGGTAAATTTGTAATGAAATATATGTAAAAATGCATATAAAATAATGTATATTTGTATGAAAATATATATACAAATACACATAAAATAACATGAATTTGTATAAAACTTGTATCAAATTATATACGAATACACACAATAAAATAAAGTAATTTTTTATGAAAATATATATACAAAATACACATAAAATAATGTAAATACGTACAAAAATATATACATATATACAAAATACACATAAAATAAAGTAAATTCGTATCAGAATAAATAGATAAAATTCCAATAAAAGAATGTATATTTGTAGGAAAATATATATAGAAAATACAAATAAAATAACTAAAATTTGTATAAAAATATATACAAAAACACACAACAATTATTTAAATTTGTTTGAAAATAGACATGCAAAATACACATAAAATTAGGCAAATTTGTATTGAAATACATATACAAAATACACATAAAATAATGTAAGTTTGAAATAAATTATATATAAACAAATACACTTAAAATAACGTAAAATTGTATGAAATATATATACAAAATACACATTAAATAATGTAAATATGTATAAAAAAATATATACAAAACACAAATAGAATAATGTAAAATCGTATCAAAATAAATACACAGAATATTAATAAAATAATATAAATTTGCATGAAAATAAAGATGCAAAATACCTATAAAATAACGCATTTTTTATAAAAATATATATACCAAAACACACATAAAATATTTGAATTTGTATTAAAAAAAATATACGAAATGCACACACAATAAGGTAAATTTGTATTAAAATAGATTTGCAAAATACATATAAAACAATGTAAATTTCTTTCAAAATATATATACGAAAACACATAAAATAACGCAGATTTCTATAAAGATATATATACAATATACACAAAAAATGAAGTAAATACGTATAAAAAAAAATGTGTACAAAATACACATAAAATAATGTAAACTCGTATCGAAATAAATAAAGAAAATACTAATAAAAGAATGTGTATTTGTATAAATATAAATATACAAAATACACATAAAATAACGTAAATTGATATAAAAGTATATACAAAAATACACAAAAGTAATTAAATTTGTATGAAAATAGATATACAAAATACACATAAAATAACTCATATTTAAAAAAAATATATACAAAAATACACATAAAATAATTAAATTTGTATTAAAATAAATATACAAAATACACATACTATAATGTAAATTTGTATTGAAATAGAAATGCAAAATACACATAAAATAATGTAAATTTGTATCAAAATAGATACAAATACACACAATAAAATAACGTAAATTTTTATGAAAATATATTTACAAAATACACATAAAAAATTGTAAATACGTAGAAAAATACATATACAAAATACACATAAAATAATGTAAATTCGTATCAAAATAAATAAACAAAATTCCAATAAAAGAATGTATATATATATATATATCTATATATATATATATATATATATATATATATATATATATATATATATATATATATATATATATATATATATATATATATATATATATATATATATATATATACAAAATGCACATAAAATAAGGTAAATTTGCATTGAAAGAATATGCAAAATACACATAAAACAATGTAAATTTGTTTCAAAATATATATACGAATACACATAAAATAACGCAGATTTCTATAGAAATATATATACAAAAAATCGATGAAATGACGTAAATACGTATAAAAATATATATACACAATACACATTAAATAATGTAAACTCGTGTCAAAATAAATAAACAAAATATCAATAAAAGAATGTGTATTTGTATGAAAATAGATATACAAAATACACATTAAATATTGTAAATTTGTATAAAACTCTATAGAAAAATACACAAAAAATAATTTAAATTTGTATGAAAATTAATAAACAAAATACACTTAAAATTAGGTAAATTTGTATTGAAATACATATACAAAATACACATAAAATAATGTAAATTTGAATGAAAATATATAAACAAATACACTTAAAAAACGTAAATTTGTATGAAAGATATATATAAAATACATATTAAATAATGTAATTATGTATAAAAAAAATATATACAAAAGACAAATAGAATAATGTAAAATAGTATCAAAATAAATACACAGAATATTAATAAAATAATGTAAATTTGTATGAAAATAAAGTTGCAAAATACCCATAAAACAACGCATTTTTTATGAAAATACATATACCATAATACACATAAAATATTTAAATTTGTATTACAATAGATATACAAAATGAACATACAATAAGGTAAATTTGTATTGAAATAGATATGCAAAATACATATAAAACAATGTAAATTTCTTTCAAAATATATATACGAATACACATAAAATAACGTAGATTTCTATATATAAAATATATATATATATATATATATATATATATATATATATATATACAAAATACACATAAAATGAAGTAAATACGTATAAGAAAATGTATACAAAATACACATAAAATAATGTAAATTCGTATCAAAATAAATAAACTAAATGCCAATAAAAGAATGTGCACTTGTATAAATATAAATATACAAAATACACATAAAATAACGTAAAATTGTATAAAACTATATACAAAAAAAAAATTGTATGAAAATAGATATACAAAAGACACATAAAATAAGCTAAATTTGAATTGAAATAAATATAGAAATTACATAAAATAATGTAAATTTGTATCAAAATATATATTCAAATACACATATAATAACGTAAATTTGTATAAATATATATAAAAAAAATACACATTAAATAATGTAAATACGTATAAAAGATATGTACGTAATGTAAAAATTCATAAAATTAAAGATGCAATATACCCATAAAATAACTGATATTTGAAAAAAAATATATACAAAAATACACATAAAATAATTAAATTTGTATTAAAATAAATATACAAAATACACATACAATAAGGTAGATTTTTATTGAAATAGATATGCAAAAAACACATAAAATAAAGTAAATTTGTATCAAAATATAGACGAATACACACAATAAAATAACGTAAATTTTTATGAAAATATATATACAAAATACACATTAAATAATGTAAATACTTAGAAAAATATATATACAAAATACACATAAAATAATGTAAACTCGTATCAAAATAAATAAAAAAAAATTCCTCTAAAAGAATGTATATTTGTAGGAAAATATATGTACAAAATACAAATAAAATAACAAAAATTTGTATAAATATATATACAAAAATACACAAAAAAAAATAATTTTGTTTCCAAATAGATATGCAAAATACACATGAAATTAGGCAAATTTTTATTGAAATACATATACAAAATACACATAAAATAATGTAAATTTGTATGAAACTATATAAACAAATACACATAAGATAACGTAAATTTCCATAAAATATATGTACAAAATATACATTAAATAATGTAATTATGTCTAAAAATATGTATACAAAATACACAGAATAACGTAAAATCGTATCAAAATAAATACACATACTATCAATAAAATAATGTAAATTTGTATGAAAATAAAGATGCAAAATACCCATATAATAACGCATATTTGTTTAAAAATATATATACAAAAATACACATAAAATAATTAAATTTGTATCAAATTAAATATACAAAAGGCACATACAATAAAGAAAATTTGTATTGAAATAGATATGCGAAATACACATAAATAATGTAAATTTATATCAAAATATATATACGAATACACATAAAATAGAGTAAATTTCTATGAAAATATATATTAAAAATACATATATATATATATATATATATATATATATATATATATATATATATATATATATATATATATATATATATATATATATATATATATATATATATATATATATATATATATATATATATATATATATATATATATATATATATATATATATATATATATATATATATATATATATATATATATATATATATATATATATATATATATATATATATATATATATATATATATATATATATATATATATATATATATATATATATATATATATATATATATATATATATTTATATATATCAAATACACCTAAAATAATGAAAATTCGTATCAAAATAAATAAACAAAATTCCGATAAAAGAACGTACAAATTTACATTCTTTTATGTGTATTTTGTACATGTATTTAAATATAAATTTAACTAATTATATGTGTATTTTGTATATCTATTTTCATACAAATTGAAATTTATTTTTTTGTTTTTTGTATATATTTTTATTCAAATTTTCGTAATTTTATGTGTATTTTGTATATTTATTTTCCTACAAATATGCGTTCTTTTATCGGAATTTTGTTTATTTATTTTGATACGAATTTTCATTTTTTTAGGTGTATTTGATATATATATTTTTATACTTATTTACATAATTTTATATTTATTTTGAATATATATTTTCATAGAAATTTACTCTATATGTATATACAAAAAAACACATAAATAATTTAAATTTGTATGAAAATAAATATACAAAATACACATAAAATTAGGTAAATTTGTATTGAAATACATATACAAAATACACTTAAAATAATGTAAATTTGAATGAAATTATATAAACAAATACACTTAAAATAACGTTAATTTGTATAAAATATATATAAAAATACACATTAAATAATGAAAATATGTATAAAAAAATATATACAAAACACAAATAGTATAATATAAAATCGTATCAAAATATATACACAGAATATTAAAAATAATAATGTACATTTGTATGAAAACTAAGATGCAAAATACCTATAAAATAACGCATTTTTTATAAAATTATATATACCAAAATACACATAAAATATTTGAATTTGTATTAAAATAAATATACAAAATGCACATACAAGAAGGTAAATTTGTATTGAAATAGATATGCAAAATACATATAAAACAATGTAAATTTGTTTCAAAATATTTATACGAATACACATAAAATAACGTAGATTTCTATAAATATATATATACAAAATACAAATAAAATTAAGTAAATACGAATGAAAAATGTATACAAAATACACATAAAATAATGTAAATTCGTATATATATAAATAAACAAAATACCAATAAGGGAATGTGTATTTGTATAAATATAAATATACAAAATGCACATAAAATAACGTAAATTTGTATAAAACAATATACAAAAATACACAGAAGTAACTAAATTTGTATGAAAATAGATATACAAAATACACACAAAATAAGCTAAATTTGAATTGAAATATATATACAAAATCCTTATTTCATGTGTATTCGTATATATATTTTGAAACAAATTTACATTGTTTATATGTATTTTGCATATCTATTTTTGTGTATTCTGTATTTATTTTTGTTATACATAGAATAATGTAAAATCGTATCAAAATAAGTACACAGAATATCAATAAAATAATTTAAATTTGTATGAAAATAAAGATGCAAAATACCCATAAAATAAAGCATAATTTTTTTAAAAATACATATACAAAAATACACATCGAATAATTAAATTTGTATTAAAATTAATATACAAAATGCGTATATAATAATGTAAATTTGTATTGAAAAAATATGCAACATACACGTTTACTCATACACATTTTTATTATTTTATTGGTATTTTGTTTATTTATTTTGATACGAATTACATGATTACATATGTATTTTGTACATATTTTTTTATACGTATTTACATTATTTAATGTGTATTTTGTTTATATATTTTCATACAAATTTACGTTATTATATATGTATTTGTATAAATATTTTGATAGAAATTTACTTTATTTCATGTATTTTGTATATATATTTCAATTCAAATTTAGCTTATTTTGAGTGTATTTTGTATATATTTTCATACAAATTTAATTACTTCTGTGTATTTTTGTATATAGTTATATCTATTTTCATACAAATACACATTCTTTTATTGATGTTTTGTTTATTTATTTTGACGCAAATTTACAGTATTTAATGTGTATTTTGTATATATATTTTTATACGTATTTACATCATTTCATGTGTATTTTGTATATATCCTTTTAGTATGTGCATTTTTTATATTTATTTCAATACAAATTTAAATATTTTATGAGTATTTTGGTATATATATTTTTATAAGAAATGCGCTATTTGATGGGAATTTTGCATCTTTATTTTCATACAAATTTACATTATTTTATTAATATTCGGTGTATTTATTTTGATACGATTTTACATTATTCTATTTGTTTTTTGTATATATATATTTTTTATACATATTTACATTATTTAATGTGTATCTTGCATATATATTTCATACAAATTTATTATCTATTATTTATTTTCATACAAATACACATTCTTTTCATGATATTTTGTTTATTTATTTTGACATGAATTTACATTACTTAATATGTATTTTGTATATATATTTTCATACTTATTTACATAAATTCATGTGTATTTTGTATATATATTTCTATAGAAATTTTTTTTTTATGTATATATATATATATATTTTGAAATTTTTTTTTTTTTTTTTTTTTTTTTTTTTTTTTTTTCAAAAAATTTTATTTATTGTATGTGTGCATTTTTATATATAATTTTAAAATATATTTAATTATTCTATGTTTTTTGTATGTATTTTTAAAAGAAAATATGCTTTATCTTATGGGTATTTTGCATCTTTATTTTCATACAAATTTAAATTATTTTATTGATATTCTGTGTACTTATTTTGATACGATTTTACATTATTCTATGTATAACAAAAATAAATATATACAAAAATACACAAAAATAATTTAAATTTGTTTGAAAATAGATATGCAAAATATGTGTATTTTGTATATATATTTCAATTCAAATTTAGCTTATTTTGTGTGTATTTTGTATATATTTTCATACAAATTTAATTACTTCTGTGTATTTTTGTATATAGTTTTATATAAATTTACGTTATTTTATGCGTATTTTGTATATTTATATTTATACAAATACACATTCTTGTATTGGTATTTTGTTTATTTTCATTTGATACGAATTTACATTATTTTATGTGTATTTTGTATACATTTTTTTATACGTATTTACTTCATTTTATGTGTATTTTGTATATATATTTTTATATAAATCTACGTTATTTTATGTGTATTCGTATATATATTTTGAAACAAATTTACATTGTTTTATATGTATTTTGCATATCTATTTCAATACAAATTTACCTTATTGTATGTGTTTTTTGTATATTTATTTTAATACAAATTTAATTTTTTGATGTGTATTTTGGTATATATATTTTTATAAATAAAAAAATGCGTTATTTTATGGGTATTTTGCTTCTTTATTTTCATACAAATTTACATTATTTTATTAATATTCTGTGTATTTATTTTGATACGATTTTACATTATACTATTTGTGTTTTGTACATATTTTTTTTATACAAATTTACGTTTTTTTATAAAATTATTGATACCAAAATACAAATAAAATATTTCAATTTGTATAAAAATAAATATACAAAATGCACATACAATAATGTAAATTTGTATTGAAATAGATATGCAAAATGCATATAAAATAATGTAAATTTGTTTCAAAATATATATACGAATACACATAAAATAACGTAGATTTCTATAAAAATAAAAATACAAAATACACATAAAATTAAGTAAATACGTATAAAAAAAATGCATACAAAATACACATAAAATAATGTAAATTCGTATAAATGTAAATAAACAATATACCAATAAAAGAATGTGTATTTGTATAAATATAAATATACAAAATGGACATAAAATAACGTAAATTTATATAAAACTATATACATAAAATAACGCAAATTTCTATAAAAATATATGTACAAAAATGAACATAAAATAAATTTGCATAAAAATATATATACAAAACACACATTAGATAATGTAAATGAGTATAAAAATATGTATAGAAAACACCTATGAAATAATCTAAATTCGTATCGAATTAAATTAAAAAAATGCCAATAAAATAATGTAATTTTGGATGAAAATATATATACAAAATACACAAAAAATAACCTAAATACAAATACAAATATACACATAAAATATTGTATTTTGTATATACATTTCAATTCAAATTTAGCTTATTTTATCTGTATTTTGTATATCTATTTTCATACGAATTTAATTAGTTCTGTGTATTTTTGTATAGTTTTATACAAAATTACGTTATTTTATCTGTATTTTGTATATTTATATTTATACAAATACACATTCTTTTATTGGTATTTTGTTTATTTATTTTGATACGAATTTACATTATTTTATGTGTATTTTGTATACATTTTCTTATACGTATTTACCTCATTTATTTTCATACAAATTTACATTGTTTTATTAATATTCTGTGTATTTATTTAGACACGATTTTACATTATTCTATTTGTGTTTTGTATATATTTTTTTATACATATTTACATTATTTTATGTGTATTTTGTATATTTTAAAACAAATTTACGTTATTTTATGCGCATCTGTTAAAATATTTTAATACAAATTTACATTATTTTATGTATTTTGTATATATATTTCAATACAAATTTAGTTTATTTTATGTATATTTTGTATATCTATTTTCATTCGTATCAAAATAAACAAACAAAATAGCAATAAAATAATGTAAATTTGTATGAGAAAACATATACAAATACACATAAATTAACGCAAATTTCTAAAAAAATATATGTACAAAAATGCACATAAAATAAAGTAAATTTGCATAAAAAAATATATACAAAACACACTTTAAATAATGTAAATGCGTAAATAAAATAACCTAAATTTTTATAAAACTATATACAAAAATACACAAAAATATTTAAAATTTGTATGAAAAGAAATATACAAAATACACATAAAATTAGGTAAATTTGTATTGAAATACATATACAAAATACACATAGAATAATGTAAATTTGAATGAAAATATATAAACAAATACACTTAAAATAACGTAAATTTGTATAAAATATATATGCAAGATACACATAAAATAATGTAAATGTGTATAAAAAAATATATACAAAAAAGAAATAGAATAATGTAAAATCCTATCAATATAAATACACAGAATATCAATAAAATAATGTAAATTTGTATGAAAAGAAAGATGTAAAATTCCCATAAAATAGCGCATTTTTTATAAAAATATATATACCAAAATACACATAAAATATTTAAATTTGTATTCAAATAAATATACAAAATTCATATACAGTAAGGTAAATATGTATTCAAATAGATATTCAAAAATACATATAAAACAAAGTAGATTTGTTTCAAAATATATATATACGAATACACATAAAATAACGTAGATTTCTATAGAAATATATATACAAAATACACATGAAATTATGTAAATACGTATAAAAATATATATACAAAATACATATCTAGGTAAATTCGTGTCAAAATAAATAAACAAAATATCATGAAAAGAATGTGTATTTGTATGAAAATAAATAATAGATAATAAATTTGTATGAAATATATATGCAAGATACACATTAAATAATGTAAATATGTATAAAAAAAATATATACAAAAAACAAATAGAATAATGTGAAATCGTATCAAAATAAATACACCGAATATTAATAAAATAATGTAAATTTGTATGAAAATAAAGATGCAAAATTCCCATCAAATAGCGCATTTCATATAAAAAATATATATACCAAAATACACATAAAATATTTAAATTTGTATTGAAATAAATATACAAAATGCACATACAATAAGGTAAACTTGTATTTAAAGAGATATGCAAAAATACATATAAAACAATGTAAATTTGTTTCAAAATATACATACGAATACACATAAAATAACATAGATTTCTATAAAAATATATATACAAAATACACATAAAATAAAGTAAATACGTATAAAATTAGATATACAAAGTACACATAGAATAATGTAAAATTGTTTAAAAAAAAAACAGAATATAAATAAAATAATGTAAATTTGTATGAAAATAAAAATGCAAAATACCCATAAAATAAAGCATATTTTTATAAAAATACATATACAAAAATACACATAGCATAATTAAATTTGTATGAAAATTAATATACAAAATGCATATACAATAAGGTAAATTTGTATTGAAAAAATAAGCAAAATACACATAAAACAGTGTAAATTTATTTCAAAATCTATATACGAATACTCATAAATCAACGTAGATTTCTATAGAAATATATATACAAAATACACATCAAATGATGTAAACACGTATAAAAATATATATATAAAATCCACATTAAATAATGTAAATTCGCGTCAAAATAAATAAACAAAATATCAATAAAAGAATGTGTATTTGTATGAAAATAGATATATACAATATACACATAAAATCACCTAAATTTGTATAAAACTATATACAAAAATACACAAAAATAAGTTTAATTTGTATGAAAATACAAATTTGTATACAAAATACACATAAAATTAGGTAAATTTGTATTGAAATACATTTACAAAATACACATAAAATAATCTAAATTTGAATGAAAATATATAAACAAATACACTTAAAATAACGTAAATTTGTATAAAATATATATAAAAAATACACATTAAATAATGTAAATATGTATAAAAAAATATATACAAAACACAAATAGAATAATATAAAATCGTATCAAAATAAATACACAGAATATTAATAAAATAATGTAAATTTGTATGAAAATTAAGATGCAAAATACCCATAAAATAACGCATTTTTTATAAAAATATTTATACCAAGACACACATAAAATATTTGAATTTGTATTAAAATAAATATACAAAATGCACATACAAAAAGGTAAAATTGTATTGAAAAAGATAAACAAAATACATATAAAACCATGTAAATTTTTTTCAAAATATATAACGAATACACATAAAATAACGTAGATTTCTATGAAAATAAATATACAAAATACACATAAAATGAAGTAAATACGTATAAAAAAAGGTATACAAAATACACATAAAACAATGTAAACTCGCATCAAAATAAATAAACAAAATACTAATAAAAGAATGTGTATTGTATAAATATAAATATACAAAATACAAATAAAATAACGTAAATTTATATAAAACTATATGCAAAAATACACAAAAGTAATTAAATTTGTGTGAAAATAGATATACAAAATACATGTGTATTATGTATATTTATTTTCATACAAATTGAAATTATTTTTGCTTATTTTTTTATATATTTTCATACAAATTTTCGTAAAATACACATTAAATAAATTTAATTCTCGTCAAAATAAATAAGCAAAATATCAATAAAAGAATGTGTATTTGTATGAAAATAGATATACAAAATACTCATAAAATAACCTAAGTTTGTATAAAACTATATACAACAATACACAAAAATAATTTAAATTTGTATGAAAATAAATATCCAAAATACACATTAAATTACTAAATTTGTATTGAAATACATATACAAAATACATATAAAATAATGGAAGTTTGAATGAAAATATATAAACATATACACTTAAAATAACGTAAATTTGTATCAAATATATATACAAAATACTAATTAAATAATGTAAATATGTATAAAAAAATATATACAAAACACAAATAGAATAATGTAAAATCGTATAAAAATAAATACACAGAATATTAATAAAGTAATGTAAATTTGTATGAAAATAAAGATGCAAATTAGCCATAAAATAACGCATTTTTTATAAAAATATATATACCAAAATACACTTAAAATATTAAAATTTGTATTAAAATAAATATAAAAAATGCACATACTGTAAGGTAAATTTGTATTGAAATATATATGCAAAATACATATAAAAGAATGTAAATTTGTTTCAAAATATATATACGAATACACATAAAATAACGTTGATTTCTATAAAAATATATACAAAATACACATAAAATGAAGTAAATACGTGTAAAAAAATGAATACAAAATACACATAAAAATCGTATCAAAATAAATAAACAAAATACCAGTAAAAGAAAGTGTATTTGTATATATATAAATATACAAAATACACATAAAATATCGTAAATTTGTATAAAACTATATACAAAAATACACAGAAGTTATTAAATTTGTATGAAAATATATATACAAAATACAGCTAAAATAAGCTAAATTTAAATTGAAATGTACATACAAAATACGTAAAATAATGTAAATCTGTATCAAAATATTTATACAAATAAATATAATAACGTAGATTTGTTTAAAAATATATAAACAAAATACACATTAAATAAACAAAATAGCAATAAAATAATGTAAATTTGTATGAGAAAACATATACAAATAACGTAAATTTCTTTAAAAATATATGTACAAAAATGCACATAAAATAAAGTAAATTTGCATAAAAATATATATACAAAACACACACTAAATAATGTAAATGCGTACATAAAATCACCTAAATTTGTATAAAACTATATACAAAAATACACAAAAATAATTTAAATTTGTTTGAAAAGAAATATACAAAATACATATAAAATTAGGTAAATTTGTATTGAAATACATATACAAAATACACATCAAGTAATGTAAATTTGAATGAAAATATATAAACAAATACAATTAAAATAACGTATATATGTATAAAATATATATGCAAGATACACATTAAATAATGTAAATGTGTATAAAAAAATATATACAAAAAACAAATAGAATAATGTAAAATCGTATCAAAATAAATACACAGAATATCAATAAAATAATGTAAACTTTTATGAAAATAAAGATGCAAAATTCCCAAAAATTATCGCATTTTTTATAAAAATATATATACCAAAATACACATAAAATATTTAAATTTGTATTGAAATATATATACAAAATGCATATACAGTAAGGTAAATTTGTAATGAAAGAGATATTCAAAAATACATATAAAACAATGTAAATTTGTTTCAAAATATATATACGAATACACATAAAATAACGTAGATTTCTATAGAAATATATATACAAAATACATATGAAATTATGTAAATACGTATAAAAATATATATACAAAATACATATCAAATAATGTAAATTCGTGTCAAAATAAATAAACAAAATATCATGAAAAGAATGTGTATTTGTATGAAAATAGATAATAGATAATAAATTTGTATAAAATATATATGCAAGATACACATTAAATAATGTAAATATGTATAAAAAAGTATATACAAAAAACAAATAGAATAATGTAAAATCGTATCAAAATAAATACACCGAATATTATTAAAATAATGTAAATTTGTATAAAAATAAAGATGCAAAATTCCCATAAAATAGCGCATTTCTTATAAAAATATATATACCAAAATACACATAAAATATTTAAATTTGTATTGAAATAAATATACAAAATGCACATACAATAAGGTAAATTTGTATTGAAAGAGATATGCAAAAATACATATAAAACAATGTAAATTTGTTTCAAAATATATATACGAATACAAATAAAAAAACGTAGATTTCTATAAAAATATATATACAAAATACACATAAAATTAGGTAAATACGTATAAAAAAATGTATACAAAATATACATAAAATAATGTAAATTCGAATTAAAATAAATAAACAAAATACCAATAAAAGAATGTGTATTTGGATAAATATAAATATACTAAATACACATACAAAATAAACATAAAATAAGGTAGATTTGTAATAAAATATATGTACAAAATACACATAAAATAATGTAAATTTATATGAAAATATATATACAAATACACATAAAATACCATGAATTTGTATAAAAATATATATTCAAAATAAATATTAAATAATGTAGAAGCGTATAAAAATATATATACAAAGTACATATAAAATGAAAATTAAGATGCAAAATACCTATAAAATAACGCATTTTTTATAAAATTATTGATACCAAAATACACATAAAATATTTGAACTTGTATTAAAATAAATATACAAAATGAGCATACAATAAGGTAAATTTGTATTGAAATAGATATGCAAAAAAACATATAAAACAATGTAAATTTGTTTCAAAATATACATACGAATACACATAAAATAACGTAGATTTCTATAAAAATATATATACAAAATACACATAAAATTAAGTAAATACGTATAAAAATAGATATACAAAATACACATAGAATAATGTAAAATTGTTTAAAAAAAAATAAACAGAATATAAATAAAATAATGTAAATTTGTATAAAATAAAAATGCAAAATACCCATAAAATAAAGCATATTTTTATAAAAATACATATACAAAAATACACATAGCATAATTAAATTTGTATTAAAATTAATATACAAAATGCATATAGAATAAGGTAAATTTATATTGAAAAAATAAGCAAAATACACATAAAACAGTGTAAATTTATTTCAAAATCTATATACGAATACTCATAAATCAACGTAGATTTCTATAGAAATATATATACAAAATACACATCAAATGATGTAAACACGTATAAATAAATATATATATATATATATATATATATATATATATATATATATATATATATATATATATATATATATATATATATATATATATATATATATATATATATATATATATATATATAATACACATTAAATAATGTAAATTCGCGTCAAAATAAATAAACAAAATATCAATAAAAGAATGTGTATTTGTATGAAAATAGATATACAATATACACATGAAATCACCTAAATTTGTATAAAACTATATACAAAAATACACAAAAATAATTTTAATTTGTATGAAAATAAATATCCAAAATACACATAAAATTAGGTAAATTTGTATTGAAATACATTTACAAAATACACATAAAATAATGTAAATTTGAATGAAAATATATAAACAAATTCACTTAAAATAACGTAAATTTGTATAAAATATATATAAAAAATACACATTAAATAATGTAAATATGTATAAAAAAATATATACAAAACACAAATAGAATAATATAAAATCGTATCAAAATAAATACACTGAATATTAATAAAATAATGTAAATTTGTATAGTTTTATACAAATTTACGATATTTTTTGTGTATTTTGTATATTTATATTTATACAAATACACATTCTTTTACTGGTATTTTGTTTATTTATTTTGATACGATTTTTATGTGCATTTTGTATTCATTTTTTTATATGTATTTACTTCATTTTATGTGTATTTTGTATATATTTTTATAGAAATCTACGTTATTTTATGTGTATTCGTATATATATTTTGAAACAAATTTACATTGTTTTATATGTATTTTTGAATATCTCTTTCAATACAAATTTTCCTTACTGTATATGCATTTTGTATATTTATTTCAATACAAATTTAAATATTTTTTGTGTATTTTGGTATATATATTTTTAAAAAAAATGCGATATTTTTTGGGAATTTTGCATCTTTATTTTCATACAAATCTACATTATTTTATTGATATTCTGTGTATTTATTTTGATACGATTTTACATTATTCTATTTGTTTTTTGTATATTTTTTTATAGACTTTTACATTATTTAATGTGTATCTTGCATATAAATTTTATACAAATTTACGTTATTTTAAGTGTGTTTGTTTATAAATATACAAAATGAACGTACAATAAGGTAAATTTGTATTGAAATAGATATGCATAATACACATTAATAATGTAAATTATTTTATGTGTATATTTGTATTTGTATTTAGGCTATTTTATGTGAATTTTGTATATATATTTTCATCCAAAATTACATTATTTTATTGGTATTTCTTAATTTAATACGACACGAATTTAGATTATTTCATAGGTATTTTGTATACATATTTTTATACTCATTTACATTATCTAATGTGTGTTTTGTATATACATTTTTATGCAAATTTATCTAATGTTCATTTTTGTACATATATTTTTATAGAAATTTGCGTTATTTTATGTATATAGTTTTATATAAATTTACGTTATTTTATGTGCATTTTGTATATTTATATTTATACAAATACACATTCTTTTATTGGTATATTGTTTATTTACATTTAAACGAATTTACATTATTTTATGTGTATTTTGCATACATTTTTTTATACGTATTTACTTAATTTTATGTGTATTTTGTATATGTATTTTTATAGAAATCTACGTTATTTTATGTGTATTCGTATATATATTTTGAAACAAATTTACATTATTTTATATGTATTTTGCATATATATTTTAATACAAATTTACCTTATTGAATGTGCATTTTGTATATTTATTTTAATACAAGTTCAAATATTTTATGTGTATTTTGGTATCAATAATTTTATAAAAAATGCGTTATTTTATAGGTATTTTGCATCTTAATTTTCATTTTATATGTACTTTGTATATATATTTTTATACGCTCTTATATTATTTAATATTTATTTTGAATATATATTTTTATACAAATTCATGGTATTTTATGTGTATTTGTATATATATTTTCATATAAATTTACATTATTGTATGTGTATTTCGTACATATATTTTATTACGAATCTACCTTATTTTATGTTTATTTTGTATGTGTATTTTGTATATTTATATTTATTAAAATACACATTCTTTTATTGGTATTTTGTTTAATTATTTTAATTTGGATTTACATTATTTTATGTGTATTTTGTATACATTTTTTTATACGTATTTACTTAATTTTATGTGTATTTTGTATATATATCTTTATAGAAATCTACGTTTTTTTTATTTGTATTCGTATATATATTTTGAAACAAATTTACATTGTTTTATATATATTTTTGCATATCTTTTTCAATACAAATTTACCTTATTGTATGTGCATTTTGTATATTTATTTCAATACAAATTTAAATATTGTATGTGTATTTTGGTATATATATTTTTATAAAAAATGCGATATTTTTTGGGAATTTTGCATCTTTATTTTCATACAAATTTACATTATTTTATTGATATTCTGTGTATTTATTTTGATACGATTTTACATTATTCTATTTGTTTTTTGTATATTTTTTTATACACTTTTACATTATTTAATGTGTATCTTGCATATATATTTTATACAAATTTACGTTATTTTAAGTGTGTTTGTTTATAAATATACAAAATGCACGTACAATAAAGTAAATTTGTAATGAAATAGATATGCAAAATACACATTAATAATGTAAATTTGTTTCAAAATATATATACGAATACTCATAAAATAGAGTAAATTTCTATGAAAATATACATACAAAATAGATATACAAAATACACATATAACTAGTTAAATTTGTATTTAAATACATGTACAAAAAACACATAAAATAATGTAGATTTGTATGAAATGAAAACAAATACATTTTATATAAAATATATATACAAAATACACATAGAATAATGTAAAATCATATCAAAATAAATACAAAGAATATAAATAAAAAAATGTAAATTTGTATGAAAATAAAGATGCAAAATACCCGTAAAATAAAGCATATTTTTATAAAAATACATACACAAAAATAAATATAGATTAATCAAATTTGTATTAAAATTAATATACAAAATGCACATGTATTTTGTATATATATTTTTATACAAATCTACGTTATTTTATGTGTATTCGTATATATATTTTGAAACAAATTTACATTGTTTTATATGTATTTTGCATATCTATTTCAATACAGATTTACCTTATTGTATGTGTATTTTGTATATTTATTTTAATACAAATTAATTTTTTCATGTGTATTTTGGTATATATATTTTTATAAAAAAAATGCGTTATTTAATGGGTATTTTGCATCTTTATTTTCATACAAATTTACATTGTTTTATTAATATTCTGTGTATTTATTTTGATGCGATTTTACATTATTCTATTTGTGTTTTGTATATATTTTTTTTATACAAATGCACATTCTTTTATTGGTATTTTGTTTATTTATTTTGATACGAATTTACATTATTTTATGTGTATTTTGTATACATTTTCTTATACATATTTACTTCATTTTATGTGTATTTTGTATATATATTTTTATACAAATCTACGTTATTTTATGTTAGTTCGTATATATATTTTGAAACAAATTTACATTGTTTTATATGTATCTTGCATATCTATTTCAATACAGATTTACCTTATTGTATGTGTATTTTGTATATCTATTTTAATACAAATACAAATTTATTTTATTTTATGTATATTTTGTATATCTATTTTCATTCGTATCAATATAAACAAAATAGCAATAAAATAATGTAAATTTGTATGAGAAAACATATACAAATACACATAAATTAACGTAAATTTCTAAAAAAATATATGTACAAAAATGCACATAAAATAAAGTAAATTTGCATAAAAATATATATACAAAACACACATTAAATAATGTAAATGCGTACATCAAATAACCTGAATTTGTAAAAAACTATATACAAAAATACACAAAAATATTTAGAATTTGTTTGAAAAGAAATATACAAAATACACATATATTTTCATTCAAATTTACATTATTTGATGTGTATTTTGTATATGTATTTCAATGCAAATTTACCTAATTTTACGTGTATTTTGTATATTTCTTTTCATACAAATTTAAATTATTTTTTTGTATTTTTGTATACAATAAGGTAAATTTATATTGAAATAGATATGCAAAATACATATAAAACAATGTAAAATTTGTTTCAAAATATATATACGAATACACATAAAATAACGTAGATTTCTATAAAAATATATATACAAAATACACATAAAATGAAGTAAATACGTATAAAAAAATGTATACAAAATACACATTAAACAATGTAAATTCGTATCAAAATAATTAAAGAAAATACCAATAAAAAAATGTGTATTTGTATAAAAATAAATATACAAAATACACATAAAATATCGTAAATTTATATAAAACTATATACAAAAATACACAAAAGTAGTTAAATTTGTATGAAAATAGATATACAAAATACACATAAAATAAACTAAATTTGTGTATTTTTGTATATACTTTTATATCAATTTACGTTATTTTATATGTATTTTGTATATTTATATTTATACAAATACACATTCTTTTATTAGTATTTTGTTTATTTATTTCGATACGAGTTTACATTATTTTATATGTAATTTGTACACATTTTTTTATACGTATTTATTTCATTTTATGTGTATTTTGTATATATATCTTTATAGAAATATGCGTTATTTTATGTGTATTCGTATATATATTTTGAAACAAATTTACATTGTTTTATATTTATTTTGCATATCTATTTCAATACAAATTTACCTTATTGTGTGTGCATTTTGTATATTTATTTTAATACAAATTCAAATATTTTATGTGTGTTTTGGTATATATATTTTTATAAAAAATGCGCAATTTTTGCGGTATTTTGCATCTTAATTTTCTTACAAATTTACATTATTTTATTAACATTCTGTTTATTTATTTTGATACGATTTTACATAATTCTATTTGTGTTTTGTATATATTTTTGTATAGATATTTACATTATTTAATGTGATTTTATATATATATATATATATATATATATTATATATATATATATATATATCTATATATATATAGATATATATATATATATATATATATATATATATATATATATTATACAAATTTACGTTAATTTAAGTGTATTTGTATATATATTTTAATTCAAAATTACACTATTTGATGTGTATTTTGTAAATGTATTTAAATACATTGTTTATATATTTTCATACAGATTTACATTATTTTATGAGTGTTTTGTATATGTATTTCAATCCAAATTTGCCTAATTTTGTGTATTTTGCCTATCTATTTTCAAACAAATTTAAATTATTTTTGCGTATTTTTGTATAAATTTTTATACAAATTTTAGTTATTTTATTTGTATTTTGTATATATATTTTCCTACATATATACATTCTATTATTGCAATTTTGTTTATTTATTTTGATACGAATTTTCATTACTTTATGTGTATTTTGTATATATATGTTTCTACGTATTTACATTATTTTATGTGTATTTTGGATATATATTTTCATAAAAATTTACGTTATTTTATTGTGTGCTCTCGTATATATTTTGATACAAATTTTATACAAATTCATGTTATTTTATGTGTATTTGAATACATATTTTCATACAAATTTAAATTATTTTATGTGTATTTTTACATATATTTCATTACAAATTTACCTTATTTTATGTTTGTTTCATATATTCATTTCATGCAATTTTAAATTATTTTATGTGTATATTTGTATTTGTATTTAGGTTATTTTATTTGTATTTTCTATATACATTTTCATCCAAAACTACATTATTTTATTGGTATTTTGTTAATTTAATTCGATACGAATTTAGATTAATTCAAAGGTATTTTTTATACATTTTTTTATACGCATTTACATTATTTAATGTGTGTTTTGTATATATATTTTGATGCAAATTTACTTTATTTCATGTGCATTTTTGTACATATATTTTTAAAGAAAATAGCGTTATTTTATATGTATTTTGTATATGTTTTCTCATACAAATTTACATTATATTATTGGTATTTTGTTTATTTATTTTGATACGAATTACATGATTATATGTGTATTTTCTACATATTTTTTTTATACGTATTTACATTATTTAATGTGTATTTTGTTTATGTGTTTTTATACAAATTTACGTTATTATATGTGTATTTGTATAAATATTTTGATACAAATTTACATTATTTGATGTATTTTGTAATATATATATATATATATATATATATATATATATATATATATATATATATATATATATATATATATATATATATATATATATATATATATATATATATATATATATATATATATATATATATATATATATATATATATATATATATATATATATATATTTCAATTCAAATTTAGTTTATTTTATGTGTATTTTGTATATCTATTTTCATACAAATTTAACTACTTTTGTGTATTTTTGTATATAGTTTTATATAAATTTACGATATTTTATGTGTATTTTGTATATTTATTTTTATACAAATACACATTTTTTTATTGGTATTTTGTTTATTTATTTTGATACGAATTTACATTATTTTATGTGTATTTTGTATTCATTTTTTTATACGTATTTACTTCATTTTATGTGTATTTTGTATATATATTTTTATAGAAATCCACGTTATTTTATGTGTATTCGTATATATATTTTGAAACAAATTTTACATTGTTTTATAATTATGTATTTTGCATATCTATTTCAATATAAATTTTCCTTATTGTATGTGCATTTTGTATATTTATTTTAATACAAATTAATTTATTATATGTATTTTGGTATATATATTTTTATAAAAAAATGCGTTGTTTAATGGATATTTTGCATCTTTATTTTCATACAAATTTACATTATTTTATTAATATTCTGTGTATTTATTTTGTTACGATTTTACATTATTCTATTTGGGTTTTGTATATTTTTTTATACATATTTACATTATTATGTGTATTTTGTATATATATTTGATACAAATTTACGTTATTTTAAGTGTATTTGTTTATATATTTTCATTCAAATTTACATTATTTTATGTGTATTTTTAAATGTATTTCAATACAAAGTTACCTAATTTTATGTTAGTTTGTATATATATTTTCAAACAAATTTAAATTATTTTATATGTATTTTGTATATCTATTTCAATACAAATTTACGTTATTTTATGTGTATTTTGTATATCTATTTTAATACAAATACAAATTTATTTTATTTTATGTATATTTTGTATATCTATTTTCATTCGTATCAATTTAAACATTATTAAATAATGTAAATTTTGTATATATATACAAATACACATATTTACAGCATTTCTAAAAAATATATTTTGTAAATATATACAAAAATACACAAAATATTTAGAATTTGTATGTATACAAAATATATATTTTCATTCAAATTTACATTGTTTTATGTGTATTTTGTATATGTATTTCAATGCAAATTTACCTAATTTTACGTGTATTTTGTATATTAATTTTCATACAAATTTAAATTATTTTGTGTATTTATGTTTATGTAAATTTATATTGAAATAGATATGCAAAATTTATTGTATTTTGTTTCAAAATATATTCATACATAAAATTACATTATTTTATAAAATATATATATTTTTGTATACCAAATACACATTATTTTCTATGTAAATTGTATCAAAATAATTAAAGAAAATACCAATAAAAAATGTGTATTTGTTTAAATAAATATACAAATTACACATAATTTATGTGTATTTATATAAAACTATGTACAAATTACACAAATTAGTTAAATTTGTATGAATAGTATATCAATTTTCACATAAAATTGAAATTAAATTTGTGTATTTTGTATATATTTTATATCAATTTTCGTTATTTTATGTGTATTTTGAATATTTATATTTATACAAATATACGTTCTTTTATCGGAATTTTGTTTGTTTATTTTGAGACGAATTTACATTATTTTATGTGTAATTTGTATACATATTTTTATACTATTTACTTCATTTTATATGTATTTTGTATATATATTTTCATAGAAATTTACGTTATTTTATGTGTATTCGTATATATATTTTGATACAAATTTACATTATTGATATGTATTTTGCATATTTATTTCAATACAAATTTACCTTATTGTGTGCAATTTGTATATTTATTATAAAACAAATTTAATTATTTTATGTGTATTTTTGAATATATGTTTTTTATAAATATGCGTTATTTTATGGGTATTTTGCATTTTTATTTTCACACAAATTTACATTATTTTATTGATATTCTGTGTATTTATTTTGATACGATTTTACATTATTCTATTTTTATTTTCTATATATATTTTATAAATATTTACATTATTTAATGTGATTTTATATATATATTTTATACAAATTTACGTTAATTTAAGTGTATTTGTATATATTTTAAATACATTGTTTATATATTTTCATACAAATTTACATTAGCTTATGTGTATTTGTCTGTGTATTTCAATACAAATTTGCTTAACTTGATGTGTATTTTGCATATATATATTCAAAGAAATTTAAATTATTTTTGTGTATTATTGTATTTATTTTTATACAAAATTAAGTTATTTTATTTGTATTTTGTATATATATTTTCCTACAAATATACAATCTTTTATTATAATTTTGTTTATTTATTTTGATACGAGTTTACATTATTTTATGTGTATTTTGTATATATATTTTCTACGTATTTACATTATTTTATGTGTATTTATATATTTTAATAAAAATTTACATTATTTTATTGTGTGTATTCGTATTTATTTTGATTCAAATTTTATACAAACTCATGTTATTTTATGTGTATTTGTATATATATTTTCATACAAATTTATATTCTTTTATGTGTATTTTTACATATTTCTCATTACAAATTTACCTTATTTTATGATTATTTTATATATTTATTTCATTCAATTTTAAATTATTTTGTGTATATTTGTATTTGTATTTAGGTAATTTTATGTGTATTTTCTATATATATTTTCATCCAAAATTATATTATTTTATTTGTATTTTCTTATTTAACTCGATACGAATTTAGATTTTTTTATAGGTATTTTGTATACATATTTTTATACTCATTTACATTATATAATGTGTGTTTTGTATATATTTTTAAATGCAAATTTATTTTATGTGCATTTTTTTACATATTTTGATAGAATTTATTTATTTTATGTGTATTTTGTATTCATTTTTTCATACGTATTTATATTATTTTATGTGTATTTTGTTTATTTATTTTGATACGAATTACATGATTTTATGTGTATTTCGTATATATATTTTGAAACAAATTTACATTATTTAATGTGTATTTTGTTTATATATTTCAATATAAATTTACGTATTATAAGTATTTTGTAAATTTATTTTTTGATACAAATTTAAATTTATTATATGTATTTTGGTATATATATTTCAATTCAAATGCGTTATTTTATGTGTATTTTGTATATCTATTTTCATACAAATTTAATTATTTTATTAATATTCTGTGTATTTTTTTATACGATTTTACATTATTCTATTTGGGTTTTGTATATATTTTTTTATACATATTTACATTACTTAATGTGTATTTTGTATATATATTTCATACAAATCTACGTTATTTTAAGTGTATTTGTTTATATATTTTCATTCATATTTACATTATTTTATGTGTATTTTTAAATGTATTTCAATACAAATTTACCTAATTTTATGTGTTTTTTGTATACTTATTTTCAAACAAATTTAAATTATTTTTGTGTATTTTTGTATATAGTTTTATACAAATTTACGTTATTTTATGTGTATTTTGTATATCTATTTTCATACAAATACACATTCTTTTATTGATATTTTGTTTATTTATTTTGACACGAATTTACATTATTTAATGTCTATTTTGTATATATATTTTTATACGTATTTACAGCATCTCAAGTGTATTTTGTATATATATTTCTATAGAAATCTGCGTTATTTTATGTGTATTCGTATATATATTTTGAAACAAATTTACATTGTTTTATGTGTATTTTGCATATTTTTTTCAAAAAAAACTTACCTCATTGTATGTGCATTTTGTATATTAATTTTACTACAAATTTAATTATTGAATGTGTATTTATGTTTATGTATTTTTATAAAAATATGCTTTATTTTATTGGTATTTTGGCTCTTTATTTTCATACAAATTTACATTATTTTATTGATATTTTATGTATTTATTTTGATACCATTATACATTATTTTCTATGTTTATTTTGAATATATATTTAATACAAATGTACGTTATTTTATGTGTATTTGTTTTAATTTCATACAGATTTTCATTATTTTATGTGTATTTTGTACATGTACAAATTTGTACAAATTTAACTAATTATATATGTATATCAATTTTCATAAAAATTGAAATTATTATTGTTGTTTTTTGTATATATTTTATACAAATTTTCGTTATTTTATGTGTATTTTGAATATTTATTTTCCTACAAATATACGTTCTTTTATCGGAATTTTGTTTGTTTATTTTGATACGAATTTACATTATTTTAGGTGTATTTGGTAAATATATATTTTTATACTATTTACATCATTTTATATGTATTTTGTATGTATATTTTCATAGAAATTTACTCTATTTTATGTGTATTCGTATATATATTTTGATACAAATTTACATTATTGATGTGTATTTTGCATATTTATTTATATACAAATTTACCTTGTTGTATATGCATTTTGTATATTTATTTCAATACAAATTTAATTATTTCATGTGTATTTTTGTATATATGTTTTTATGCATATATGCGTTATTATATGGGTATTTTGCATCTTTATTTTCATACAAATTTAAATTATTTTATTGATATTCTGTTTATTTATTTTAATACGATTTAACATTAATCTATGTATATTTTATATATATATATATATATATATATATATATATATATATATATATATATATATATATATATATATATATATATATATATATATATATAATAATATATTTATATAGATATATAAAATATTTAATGTATATTTTGTATATGTATTTTATCCAAATTTACGTTATTTTATGTGTATTTGTTTATATATTTTATACAAATTTACATTAGCTTATGTGTATTTGTCTGCGTATTTCAATACAAATTTGCCTAACTTGATGTGTATTTTGCATATCTATTTTCAAAGAAATTTAAATTATTTTTGTGTATTTTTGTATTTATTTTTATACAAAATTTAGTTATTATATTTGTATTTTGTATATATATTTTCCTACAAATATACAATCTTTTATTATAATTTTGTTTATTTATTTTGATACGAGTTTACATTATTTTATGTGTATTTTGTATATATATTTTTCTACGTATTTACATTATTTTATGTGTATTTTGTATATATATTTTAATAAAAATTTACATTATTTTATTGTATGTATTCCTATTTATTTTGATACAAATTTTATACAAATTCATGTCATTTTATGTGTATTTGTATATATATTTTCATACAAGTTTATATTATTTTACGTATATTTTTACATATTTTTCATTACAAATTTACCTTATTTTATGATTATTTTGTATATTTATTTCATTCAATTTTAAATTATTTTATGTGTATATTTGTATTTGTATTTACGTAATTTTATGTGTATTTTCTATATATATTTTCATCAAAAATTACATTATTTTATTGGTATTTTCTTTATTTAACTCGATACGAATTTAGATTTTTTCATAGGTATTTTGTATACATATGTTTATACTCATTTACATTATGTAATGTGTGTTTTGTATATATTTTTTAATGCAAATTTATTTTATGTGCATTTTTGTACATATATTTTTATAGAAATTTATTTATTTTATGTGTATTTTGTATATGTTTTCTCATAAAAATTTACATTATTTTATTGGTATTTTGTTTATTTATTTTGATACGAATTACATGATTATATGTGTATTTCGTATATATTTTTTTATACGTAATTACATTATTTAATGTGTATTTTGTTTATATATTTTTATATAAAATTTACGTAATTATAAGTGTATTTGTAAAAATATTTTGATACAAATTTACTTTATTTTATGTATTTTGTACATATATTTCAATTCAAATTAAGCTTATTTTGTGTGTATTTTGTATATCTATTTTCATACAAATTTAATTACTTTTGTGTATCTTTGTATATTGTTTTATATAAATTTACCTTATTTTATGTGCATTTTGTATATTTATATTTATACAAATACACATAAAATAAAGTAAATTTGCATAAAAATAAATATACAAAACACACATTAAATAATGTAAATGCGTATAAAAATATGTATACAAAATACCTATGAAATAATCTAAATTCGTATCGAATTAAACTAACAAAATACCAATAAAATAATGTAACTTTTGATGAAAATATATATATAGAAAATACACATAAAATAACCTAAATACAAATACATATATACACATAAAATAATTTAAAATTGAAGGAAGTAAATATTCAAAATAAACATAAAATAAGGAATATTTGTAATGAAATATATGTAAAAATGCACATAAAATAATGTAGATTTGTATGAAAATATATATACAAATACACATAAAATAACATGAATTTGTATAAAATTTGTATCAAATTATATACGAATACACACAATAAAATAAAGTAAATTTTTATGAAAATATATATACAAAATACACATAAAATAATGTAAATACGTAGAAAAATATATATACAGAATAAACATAAAATAAAGTAAATTCTTATCAGAATAAATAGATAAAATTCCAATAAAAGAATGTATATTTGTAGGAAAATATATATAGAAAATACAAAAAAAATAAAAATTATTTAAATTTGTTCGAAAATAGATATGCAAAATACACATAAAATTAGGCAAATTTGTATTGAAATACATATACAAAATACACATAAAATAATGTAAGTTTGAATGAAAATATATAAACAAATACACTTAAAATAACGTAAAATTGTATGAAATATATATACAAAATACACATTAAATAATGTAAATATGTATAAAAAAATATATACAAAACACAAATAGAATAATGTAATATCGTATCAAAATAAATACACAGAATATTAATAAAATAATATAAATTTGAATGAAAATAAAGATGCAAAATACCCATAAAATAACGCATTTTTAAAAAAAATATATATAACAAAACACACATAAAATATTTCAATTTGTATTAAAATAAATATACGAAATGCACACACAATAAGGTAAATTTGTATTGAACTAGATATGCAAAATACATATAAAACAATGTAAATTTGTTTCAAAATATATACACATAAAATAACGCAGATTTCTATAAAGATATATATACAAAATACACATAAAATTAAGAAAATACGTATAAAAAAATGTGTACAAAATACACATAAAATAATGTAAACTCGTATCGAAATAAACAAAATACCAATAAAAGAATGTGTATTTGTATAAATATAAATATACAAAATACACATAAAATAACGTAAATTGATATAAAAGTATATACAAAAATACACAAAAGTAATTAAATTTGTATGAAAATAGATATACAAAATACACATAAAATAACTCATATTTAAAAAAAATATATACAAAAATACACATAAAATAATTAAATTTGTATTAAAATAAATATACAAAATACACATACTATAAGGTAAATTTGTATTGAAATAGAAATGCAAAATACACATAAAATAATGTAAATTTGTATCAAAATAGATACAAATACACACAATAAAATAACGTAAATTTTTATGAAAATATATATACAAAATACACATAAAATAATGTAAATACGTGAAATACATATACAAATACACATAAAATAATGTAAATTGTATCAAAATAAATAAACAAAATTCAATATATATATATATATATATATATATATATATATATATATATATATATATATATATATATATATATATATATATATATATATATATATATATATATATATATATATATATATATATATATATATATATATATATATATATATATACACATTAAATAATGTAAATTCGTGTCAAAATAAATAAACAAAATATCAATAAAAGAATGTTTATTTGTATGAAAATAGATATACAAAATACACATTAAATATTGTAAATTTGTATAAAACTCTATACAAAAATACACAAAAAATAATTTAAATTTGTATGAAAATCATATACAAAATACACATAAAATTAGGTAAATTTGTATTGAAATACATATACAAAATACACATAAAATAATGTAAATTTGAATGAAAATATATAAACAAATACACTTAAAAAAAAGTAAATTTGTATGAAATATATATATATAAAATACTCATTAAATAATTTAAATATGTATAAAAAAATATATACAAAAGAATATTACACAGAATATTAATAAAATAATGTAAATTTGTATGAAACTAAAGATGCAAAATACCCATAAAACAACGCATTTTTTATGAAAATATATACCAAAATACTGATAAAATATTTAAATTTGTATTACAATAGATATACAAAATGAACATACAATAAGGTAAATTTGTATTGAAATAGATATGCAAAATACATATAAAACAATGTAAATTTCTTTCAAAATATATATACGAATACACATAAAATAACGTAGATTTCTATAAAAATATATATACAAAATACACATAAAATGAAGTAAATACGTATAAAAAAATGTATACAAAATAAACATAAAATAATGTAAATTCGCATCAAAATAAATATACAAAATACCAATAAAAGAATGTGTATTTGTATAAATATAAATATACAAAATACACATAAAATAACGTAAATTTATATAAAACTATATACACAAATATTTAGAAGTATTTTAATTTGTATGAAAATAGATATACAAAATAAGGTAAATTCGTTTCAAATTCAATAAACAAAATTCAGATAAAAGAACGTATATTTGTCGAAAAAATAAATATACAAAATACACATAAAATAACGAAAATTTGTATGAAAATATATAAAAAAATAAACAAAAATAGTTTCAATTTGTATGACAATAAATATACAAAATACACGAATTTTGTGTATCTATTTTCACACAAATTTAATTACTTTTGTGTATTTTTGCATATAGTTTTACATAAATTTTGTATATTTATATTTATACAATACACATTCTTTTATTAGTATTTTGTTTATTTATTTTGATACGAGTTTACATTATTTTATGTGTATTTTGGATACCTTTTTCATACGTATTTACTTCATTTGATGTATATTTATTTTCATAGAAATCTACGTTATTTTATGTGTATTCGTATATATATTTTGAAAAAAATTTACATGGTTTTATATGTATTTTGCATATCTATTTCAATACAAATTTACCTTATTGTATGTGCATTTTGTATATTTATTTTAATATAAATTCAAATATTTTATGTGTGTCTTGGTATATATATTTTTATAAAAAATGCGTTATTTTATGGGTATTTTGCATCTTAATTTTCATACAAATTTACATTATTTTATTAATATTCTGTGTATTTATTTTGATACGATTTTATAATATTCTATTTGTGTTTTGTATATATTTTTTTATACATATTAACATTATTTAATGTGTTTTTTTATATATATTTGATACAAATTTACGTTATTTTAAGTGCATTTGTTTATATATTTTCATTCAAATTTACATTATTTTATGTGTATTTTTTAAATGTATTTGAATACAAATTTACCTAATTTTAAATGTATTTTGTATATTTATTTTCAAACAAATTAAAATTATTTTTGTGTATTTTTGTATATAGTTTTATACAAATTTAGGTGATTTTATGTGTATATTGTATATCTATTTTCATACAAATACACATTTTTTATTGATATTTTGTTTATTTATTTTGACGCGAATTTACATTATTTAATATGTATTTTATATATGTATTTTTATACGTGTTTACATCATTTGATGTGTATTTTGTATATATATTTCTATAGAAATCTACGTTGATTTATGAGTATTCGTATATAGATTTTGAAATAAATTTACACTGTTTTATGTGTATTTTGCATATTTTTTCAATACAAATTTACCTTATTGTATATGCATTCTGTATATTAATTTTAATAGAAATTTAATTATGCTATGTGTATTTTTGTATATGTATTTTTTATAAATATGCTTTATGTTATGGGTATTTTGCATTTTTATTTTCATACAAATTTCCATTATTCTATTTATATTGTTTATTTTTTTTGAACAATTTTACATTATTCTATGTGTATTTTGTATATCTATTTTTATACGTATTTACTTAATTTTATGTGAATTTTTTTATATATTTATATAGAAATCTACGTTATTTTATGTGTATTCGTATTTTGAAACAAATTTACATTGTTTTATATGTATTTTTTCATATCTCTTTCAATACAAGTTTACCTTATTGTATGTGCATTTTGTATATTTATTTCAATACAAATTTAAATATTTTATGTGTATTTTGGTATATATATTTTTATAAGAAATGCGCTATTTGATGGGAATTTTGCATCTTTATTTTCATACAAATTTACATTATTTTATTAATATTCGGTGTATTTATTTTTATACGATTTCACATTATTCTATTTGTTTTTTGTATATATTTTTTTATACATATTTACATTATTTAATGTGTATCTTGCATATATATTTCATACAAATTTATTATCTATTATTTATTTTCATACAAATACACATTCTTTTCATGATATTTTGTTTATTTATTTTGACACGAATTTACCTAGATATGTATTTTGTATATATATTTTTATACGTATTTACATAATTTCATGTGTATTTTGTATATATATTTCTATTGAAATCTACGTTATTTTATGTGTATTCGTATATATATTTTGAAACAAATTTACTTTGTTTTTATATGTATTTTGAATATCTCTTTCAATACATATTTACCTTACTGTATATGCATTTTGTATATTTATTTCAATACAAATTTAAATATTTTGTGTATTTTGGTATTTATATTTTTATAAAAAATGCGCTATTTTATTGGAATTTTGCATCTTTCTTTTCATACAAATTTACATTATTTTATTGATATTCTGTGTATTTATATTGATATGTGTTTACATTTTTCTTTTTCTTTTTGTATATATTTTCTATAGGCATTTACATTATTTAATGTGTATCTTGCATAGATATTTTATACAAAATATATATATACCAAAATACACATCAAAAAATTAAATTTGTATTAAAATAAATATACAAAAAACACATACAATAAGGTAAATTTGTAATGAAATAGATATGCAAAATACATATAAAACAATGTAAATCTGTTTCAAAATATATATACGAATACGCATAAAATAACGAAGGTTTCTATAAAAATACATATACAAACTACATAATATGAAGTAAATACGTATAAAAAAATGTATACAAAATACACATAAAATAATGTAAATTCGTATAAATGTAAATAAACAATATACCAATAAAAGAATGTGTATTTGTATAAATATAAATATACAAAATGCACATAAAATAACGTAAATTTATATAAAACTATATACATAAAATAACGCAAATTTCTATAAAAATATATGTACAAAATGAAAAATAAATTTGCATAAAAATATATACAAAACACACTTTAGATAATGTAAATGAGTATAAAAATATGTATACAAAATACCTATGAAATAATCTAAATTCGTATCGAATTAAATTAAGAAAATACCAATAAAATAATGTAATTTTGGATGAAAATATATATATAAAATACACATAAAATATACTAAATACAAATACAAATATACACATAAAATAATTTAAAATTGAATGAAATAAATATACAAAATAAACATTAAATAAGGTAACCTAAAGATAAGCTAAGATAACCTAAATACAATACAACAATACACATTAAATAATTTAAAATTGAATGAAATAAATATACAAAATAAACATAAAATAAGGTAAATTTGTAATAAAATATATGTAAGAATACACATAAAATAATATAAATTTGTATGAAAATATATATACAAATACACATAAAATAACATGAATTTGTATAAAATTTGTTTCAAAATATATACGAATACACACAATAAAATAACGTAAATTTTTATGAAAATGTATATATAAAATACACATAAAATAATTTAAATACGTAGAAAAATATATATTCAAAATGCACATAAAATAATGTAAATTCGTAAAAAATTAAATCCACAAAATCCCAATAAAAGAATGTATATTTGAAGGAAAATATATATACAAAAAACAAATAAAATAACTAAAATTTGTATAAAAATATATACAAAAATACACAAAAATAATTTAAATTTGTTTGAAAATACATATGCAAAATACACATGAAGTTAGGCAAATTTGTCTTGAAATATATATACAAAACTCACATAAAATAATGTAAATTTGTATGAAAATATATAAACAAATACATATAAAATAACGTAAATTTGGATCAAATATATATACAAAATATACATTAAATATTTTAAATATGTATTAAAATATATTATATTATATATATTTTTATTGATATATGCGTTATTTATGTGTATTTTGTATATGTTTTCTCATAGAAATTTACATTATTTTATTGGTATTTTGTCTATTTATTTTTATACGAATTACATGATTATTTGTGTATTTTGTACATTTTTTTATACGTATTTACATTATTTAATGTGTATTTTGTTTATATATTTTTTTACAAATTTACGTTGTTATATGTGTATTTGTATAAGTATTTTGATACAAATTTACATTATTTTATGTATTTTGTATATATATTTTAATTCAAATAGAGCTTATTTTAAGTGTATTTTGTATATCTATTTATTTTAATACAAAATCAAATATTTTATGTTTTTTCTTATATATATTTTTATAAAAAATCCATTATTTTACGGGTATTTTGCATCTTAATTTTCATACAAATTTACATTATTTTATTAATATTTTCTGTATTTATTTTCATACGCTTTTACATTATTTTATTTGTGTTTTGTATATATTTTTTATACATATTTAAATTATTTAATGTGTTTTTTGTATATATATTTGATACATATTTACGTTATTTTAAGGTATTTTATGTGTATTTGTTTATATATTTTGACACAAATTTACCATATTTTATGGGTATTTTGTATATATATTTCAAAAGAAATTTACCTAGTCTTATGTGTATTTTGAATATCTATTTTCATACAAACTCAAATTATTTTTAGGTATTTTTGTATATATTTGAATACAAATTTTAGTTATGTTATGTGTATTTTGTAAATCTATTTTCATTCAAATATATATTATTTTATTGGTATTTTGTTGATTTATATTGATACGAATTTACATTATTTTATATGTACTTTGTATATATATTTTTATACGCATTTACATTATTTAATATTTATTTTGAATATATAATTTTATACAAATTCATGGTATTTTATGTGTATTTGTGTTTCTATTTTCATATAAATTTACATTATTTTATGTGTATTTTGTACATATATTTCATTACAAATTTACCTTATTTTATGTTTATTTTGTATGTGTATTTTGTACATTTATATTTATACAAATACACATTCTTTTATTGGTATTTTGTTTATTTATTTTGTTTCGAATTTACATTATTTTATGTGTATTTTGTTTACATTTTTTTATACGTATTTACTTAATTTTATGTGTATTTTGCATATATATTTTTATAGAAATCTACGTTATTTTATGGGTATTCGAATATATATTTTCAAACAATTTTACATTGTTTTATATGTATTTTTGCATATCTCTTTCAATAGAAGTTTACCTTATTGTATGTGCATTTTGTATATTTATTTCAATACAAATTTAAATATTTTATGTGTATTTTGGTATATATATTTTTATAAGAAATGCGCTATTTCATGGGAATTTTGAATCTTTATTTTCATACAAATTTACATTATTTTATTAATATTCGGTGTATTTATTTTGATACGATTTCACATTCTTCTATTTGTTTTTTGTATATATTTTTTTTATACATATTCACATTATTTAATGTGTATCTTGCATATATATATTTCATACAAATTTATTATCTATTATTTATTTTCATACAAATACACATTCTTTTCATGATATTTTGTTTATTTATTTTCACACGAATTTACCAAGATACGTATTTTGTATATATATTTTTATACGTATTTACATAATTTCATGTGTATTTTGTATATATATATCTATAGAAATCTACGTTATTTTATGTGTATTCGTATATATATTTTGAAACAAATTTTCTTTGTTTTATATGTATTTTTGAATATCTCTTTCATTACATATTTACCTTACTGTATATGCATTTTGTATATTTATTTCAATACATATTTAAATATTTTATGGATATTTTGTTATATATATTTTTATAAAAAATACGCTATTTTATTGGAATTTTGCATCTTTATTTTCATACAAATTTACATTATTTTATTAATATTCGGTGTATTTATTTTGATACGATTTCACATTATTCTATTTGTTTTTTGTATATATTTTTTTATACATATTTACATTATTTAATGTGTATCTTGCATATATATTTCATACAAATTTATTATCTATTATTTATTTTCATACAAATACACATTCTTTTCATGATATTTTGTTTATTTATTTTGACACGAATTTATCTAGGTATGTATTTTGTATATATATTTTTATACGTATTTACATAATTTCATGTGTATTTTGTATATATATTTCTATAGAAATCTACGTTATTTTATGTGTATTCGTATATATATTTTGAAACAAATTTACTTTGTTTTATATGTATTTTTGAATATCTCTTTCAATACATATTTACCTTACTGTATATGCATTTTGTATATTTATTTCAATACAAAGTTAAATATTTTATGTGTATTTTGGTATATATATTTTTATAAAAAATGCTGTATTTTATGGGAATTTTGCATCTTTCTTTTCATACAAATTTACATTATTTTATTGATATTCTGTGTATTTATATTGATAGGATTTTACATTATTCTATTTCTTTTTTGTATATATTTTTTTATACACATTTACATTATTTAATGTGTATCTTGCATACATATTTTATACAAATTTACGTTATTTTAAGTGTATTTGTTTATATATTTTCATTCAAATTTACATTATTCTATGTGTATTTTGTAAATGTATTTCAATACAAATTTACCTAATGTTATGTGTATTTTGTATATTTCTTTTCATTCACATTTTAAATATTTTTGTGTATTTTGTATACAGTTTTATACAAATTTAGATTATTTTATGTACGCATTTACATTATTTAATGTGTGTTTTGTATATATATTTTTATGCAAATTTACTTAATTTTATGTGCATTTTTGTACATATATTTTTTTAGAAATTTGCGTTAATTTATGTGTATTTGTATATATTTTCTCATACAAATTTACATTATTTTATTGCTATTTTGTTTATTTATTTTGATACGAATGAAAATAGATATACAAAATATACATAAAATAAACAAAATTTGTATTGAAATATATATACAAAATATATAAAATAATATAAATTTGTATAAAAATATTTTAACAGATGCTCATAAGATAACGTAAATTTGTTTTAAAATATAGAAAATACACATTAAATAATGTAAATATGTATAAAAAAATATATACAAAACACAAATAGAATAATGTAAAATCGTATCAAAATAAATATACAGAATATTATTAAAGCAATGTAAAATTGTATGAAAATAAAGATGCAAAATACCCATTAAATAACGCATTTTTTATAAAAATATATATACCAAAATACACATGAAAAAAATAATTTGTATTAAAATAAATATACAAAATACACATACAATAAGGTAAATCTGTATTGAAATAGATATGCAAAATACATATAAAACAATGTAAATTTGTTTCAAAATATATATACGAATACCCATAAAATAACGTAGATTTGTATAAAAATATATATACAAAATACACATAAAATGAAGTAAATACGTATAAGAAAATGTATACAAAATACACATAAAATAATGTAAATTCGTATCAAAATAAATAAACAAAATACCAATAAAAGAAAGTGTATTTGTATAAATATAAATATACAAAATACACATAAAATAACGTAAATTTGTATAAAACTATACAAAAATACACAGAAGTAATTAAATTCGTAAGAAAATAGATATACAAAATACAGATAAAATAAGCTAAATTTGAATTGAAATGTATATACAAAATACAATATTTTATGTGTATATTTGTATTTGTATTTAGGTTATTTTATGTGTATTTTGTATATATATTTTCATCCAAAATTACATTATTTTATTGGTATTTTCTTAATTTTATTCGATACGGATTTAGATTATTTCATAGGTATTTTCTATACATATTTTTATACTCATTTACATTATCTAATGTGTGTTTTGTATAAATATTTTTATGCAAATTTATTTTATGTTCATTTTTGTACATATATTTTTATAGAAATTTGCGTTATTTTATATATATAGTTTTATATAAATTTACGTTATTTTATGTCCATTTTGTATATTTATATCTATACAAATACACATTCTTTTATTGGTATGTTGTTTATTTACATTTATACGAATTTACATTACTTTATGTGTATATTGTATACATTTTTTTATACGTATTTACTTAATTTTATGTGTAATTTCTATATGTATTTTTATAGAAATCTACGTTATTTTATGTGTATTCGTATATATATTTTGAAACAAATCTACATTATTTTATATGTATTTTGCATATCTATTTCAATACAAATTTACCTTATTGTATGTGCATTTTGTATATTTATTTTAAAACAAATTGAAATATTTTATTTGTATTTTGGTATCAATAATTTTATAAAAAACGTAAATATGTATAAAAAAAAATATACCCAAAACAAAAATACAATAATGTAAAATCGTATCAAAATAAATACACAGAATATTAATAAAATAATGTAAATTTGTATGAAAATAAAGATGCAAAATACCCATAAAAAAAGCATTTTTTTTTAATATATATACAAAAATACACATCAAATAATTAAATTTGTTTTAAAATAAATATACAAAAACACATAAAATAAGGTAAATTTATATTGAAATAGATATTCAAAATACATATAAAACAATATAAATTTGTTTCAAAATATATATACGAATACACATAAAATAACGTAAATTTCTATAAAATATATATACAAAATACACATAAAATGAAGTAAATACGTATAAAAAATGTATACAAAATACACATAAAATAATGTAAATTGTATCAAATGAAAATAAACAAAATACCAATAGAAGAATGTGTATTTTATAAATATAAATATACAAAATACACATAAAATAATATAAATTTATATAAAACTATAGACAAAAATACACAAAAGTAATTAAATATGTATGAAAATCTATATACAAAATACACACAAAATAATATAAATTTGAATTGAAATATATATACAATACACATATTTTGCATATTTTCAAACAAATTTAAATTATTTTGTGTATTTTTGTATATATTTATTTTTGTTATACATAGAATAATGTAAAATCGTATCAGAATAAATACACAGAATATCAATAAGATAATGTAAATTTGTATGAAAATAAAGATGCAAAATACCAATAAAATAAAGCATATTTTTATAAAAATACATATACAAAAATACACATAGAATAATCAAATTGGTATTCAAATTAATTTACAAAATGCACATACAGTAAGGTAAATTTGTATTGAAAAAATAAGCAAAATACACATAAAACAATGTAAATTTGTTTCAAAATATATATGCAAATACACATAAAATAACGTAGATTTCTATAGAAATATATATACAAAATACACATGAAATTATGTAAATACGTATAAAAGTATATATACAAAATACATATTAAATAATGTAAATTCGTGTCAAAACAAATAAACAAAATATCATGAAAAGAATGTGTATTTGTATGAAAATAGTTAATAGATAATAAATTTGTATAAAATATATATGCAAGATACACATTAAATAATGTAAATATGTATAAAAAAATATATACAAAAAAGAAATACAATAATGTAAAATCGTATCAAAATACACAGAATATTAATAAAATAATGTAAATTTGTATGAAAATAAATATAAAAATAACATCAAATAAGGCATTTCTAATAAAATATATAAAAAATACACATAAAATAATATAGATTTGTATCAAAATATATATACAAATACACGTAAAATAACATAAATTTGTATAAAAATATATATACAAAATACACTTTAAATAATGTAAATAGGTATAAAAATATATATACAAATTACTCATAATACAATGTAAATTCGTATCAAAATAAATCAACAAATACCAATAAAATAATATACATTTGTATGAAATTTTATTTACAAAATACACATAACATAACTAAAATTTGTATTAAAATCTATACAAAAAAACACAGAAATAATTTAAATTTGTATGAAAATACATATACAAAATACACATAAAATTAGGTAAATTTGTTTTGAAGTATACGTATATACAAAATACCAATAAAATATTGTAAATCTCTATCAAAATATATAAACAAACAAACATAAAATAAACTAAATTTGCATAATATATATATATATATATATATATATATATATATATATATATATATATATATATATATAATATATATATATATATATATATATATATATATATATATATATATATTAATAATGTAAAAACGTATAAAAAATATGTACAAAATACATATAGAATAGTGTAAAATTGTATCAATATAAATATACAGAATATCAATAAAGTAATTAATTTTTTTTTAAAATAAAGATGCAAAATACATATAAAATAAAAAAAAAATATATATATATATATATATATATATATATATATATATATATATATATATATATATATATATATATATATATATATATATATATATACAAAATGCACATAAAATAATGGAAATTTGTATTAAAATATATATACAAAATACCAATAAAAGAATGTTTATTTGTATAAATATAAATATAAAAATACTCATAAAATAATGTAAATTTGTATCAAAATATATACGAATACACAAAATAAAATAACGTAATTTTTTATGAAAATATATATACAAAATACACATAAAATAATGTAAATACGTAGAAAAATATATATACAAAATACACATAAAATAATGTAAACTCGTATCAAAATGAATAAACAAAATTCCAATAAAAGAATCTATATTTGTAGGAAAATATATATACAAAATACAAATAAAATAACTAAAATTTGTATAAAAATATATACAAAAATACACAAAAATAATTTAAATTTGTTTGAAAATAGATATGCAGATTATATATAAAATTAGGCAAATTTGAATTGATATACATATACAAAATACACATTAAATAATGTAAAATTGTATGAAAATATATAAACAAATACGCATAAAATAACGTAAATTTGCTTAAAACATATATACAAAATAAACATTAAATAATGTGAATATGTATAAAAATATATATACAAAATACACATAGAATAATGTCAAATCGTTTCAAAATAAATAAACAGAATATCAATAAAATAATGTAAATTTGTATGAAAATAAAAATGCAAAATACCGATATAATAACGCATATTTGTATAAAAATATACATTCAAAACAACACATAAAATAATTAAATTTGTATTTAAATAAATATACAAAAAGCACATTCAATAAAGTAAATTTGTATTGAAATAGATATGCAAAATACACATCAATAATATAAATTTGTTTCAAAATAAATATACGAATACATATAAAATAGAGTAAATTTCTTTGAAAATATACATACAAAAAACATATAAATGATGTAAATAAGTATAAAAATATATATACCAAATACACCTAAAATAATGTAAACTCGTATCAAAATAAATAAAGAAAATTCAGATAAAAGAACGTATATTTGTAGGAAAATAAATATACAAAGTACACATAAAATAACGAAAATTTGTTTAAAAATATATAAAAAAATACACAAAAATAGTTTCAATTTGTATGAGAATGGATATACAAAATTCACATATAACTAGTAAAATTTGAATTTAAATACATGTACAAAATACTTATGAAATAATGTAAATTTGTATGAAATGAAAACAAATACATATAAAATAACGTACATTTTTATAAAATATATATACAAAATACACATAGAATAATGTAAAATCATATCAAAATAAATACACAGAATATCAATAAAATAATGTAAATTTGTATGAAAATAAAGATGCAAAATACCAATAAAATAAAGCATATTTTTATGAAAATACATATACAAAAATACACATAGAATAATAAAATTTGTAATAAAATTAATATACAAAATGCACATACAATAAGGTAAATTTGTATTAAAAAAATATGCAAAATACACATAAAACAGTGTAAACTTGTTTCAAAATATATATACGAATACACATAAAATAACGTAGATTTCTAGAGAAATATATATACAAAATACACATGAAATGATGTAAATACGTATAAAAATATATATACAAAATACACATTAAATAATGTAAACTCGTGTCAAAATAAATAAACAAAATATCATGAAAAGAATGTGTATTTTTATGAAAATAGATAATAGATAATAAATTTGTGTAAAATATGTATGCAAGATACACATTAAATAATGTAAATATGTATAAAAAATATATACAAAAAACAAATAAAATAATGTAAAATCGAATCAAAATAAATACACAGAATATTAATAAAATAATATAAATTTGTATGAAAATGAAGATCCCATAAAATTCCCATAAAATAGCCCACGTTTTATAAAAAAATATATAACAAAATACACATGAAATATTTAAATTTGTATTGAAATAAATATACAAAATGCACATACAATAGGGTAAATTTGCATTGAAAGAGATATGCAAAAATACATATAAAACAATGTAAATTTGTTTTAAAATATATATACGAATACACATAAAATAACGTAGATTTCTATAAAAATATATATACAAAATACATATAAAATTAAGTAAATACGTATTAAAAAATGTATACAAAATACATATAAAATAATGTAAATTTGAAACAAAATAAATAAACAAAATACCAATAAAAGAATATCTATTTGTATAAATATAAATATACAAAATACACATAAAATAACGTAAATTTGTATAAAACTATATACAAAAATTCACAAAAGTAATTAAATTTGTATGAAAATAGATATACAAAATACACTTAAAATAAGCTTAATTTGAAAAGAAATATATATACAAAATACATAAAATAATGTAAATTTGTATCATTTGTATGCATACAAATATATTTACAAAACACACATTAAATAATGTAAATGCGTATAAAAACATGTATATAAAATACCTATGAAATAATCTAAATTCTTATCGAATTAAAAAAAAAAAATACCAATGAAATAATGTAATTTTTGGATGAAAATATATATAGAAAATACACATAAAATAGCCTAAATACAAATACAAATATACACATAAAATAATTTAATATTAAATGAAATAAATATACAAAATAAACATAAAATAAGGTAAATTTGTAATAAAATATATGTACAAAATACACATGAAATAATGTAAATTTATATGAAAATATATATACAAATACACATAAAATACCATGAATTTGTATAAAAATATATATTCAAAATAAATATTAAATAATGTAAATGCGTATAAAAATATATATACAAAGTACATATAAAATAATGTAAATTCGTATCAAAATAAATCAACAAAACACCAATAAAATAATATATATTTGAATGAAAATATATTTACAAAATACACATAACTAAAATTTGTTTTAAAATATATACAAAAATACACAGAAATAATTTGAACTTTTACGAAAATAGATATGCAAAACACACATAAAACTAGGTAAATTTCTTTTGAAATATATATACAAAATACCCATAAAATATTGTAAATTTATGTCAAAATATATAAACAAATACACATAAAATTATGTAAATTTGTAAAAAATATATCTACAAAATACATATTAAATAATGGAAAAATGTATAAAAAATATATACAAAATACACATAGAATAATGTAAAATCGTATCAAAATAAATGAGCAGGATATCAATAAAATAATGTAAATTTCTATGAAAATAAAGATGCAAAATACCTTTAAAATAACGGATATTTGTATAAAAATATATATACAAAAATACATATAAAATAATTAAATTTGTATTAAAATAAATATACAAAATGCACGTACAGTACAGTAAGATAAATTTGTATTGAAATAGATATGCAAAATACACTTCAAATATTGTAGATTTGTATTAAAATATATATACGAAAACACATGAAATTTCTATAAGAATATATATACAAAATACACATAAAATGATGTAAATACGTTTAAAAATATATATACAAAATACACCTAAAATAAGGTAAATTCGTCTCAAATTCAATAAACTAAATTTCAATAAAAGAATGTATATATGTAGGAAAATAAATATACAAAATAATATATCAAATAACTAAAATTTGTATAAAAATATATACAAAAATACACAAAACTAATTTCAATTTGTATGGAAATAGATATACAAAATACACATAAAATTTGGTAAATTTGTATTGAAATACATATAGAAAATACACATAAAAGAATGTAGATTTGTATGAAAATATATAAACAAATAGACATAAAGTAACATATATTTGTATAAAATATATATAGAAAATGCACATTAAATAATATAATTATGTAAAATAAAATACATACAAAATACACTTAGAATAATGGAAATCGTATCAAAATAAATACAAAGAATATCAATAAAATAATGTAAATTTGTATGAAAATAAAGATGCAATACACCCATAAAAAAGCATATTTTTTTAAAAATATGTATACAAAAACACACACCAAATAATTAAATTTGTATTAAAATAAATATACAAAATGCACATACAATATGGTAAATTTGTATTGAAATAGATATGCAAAACACACATAAACAATGTAAATTTATTTCAAAATATATATACGAATACACATAAAAAACGTAAGTTTCTTTAAAAATATATATAAAAAATACATACAAAAATACACAAAAATAGTTTAAATTTGTATGGAAATAAATATACAAAATACACATAAAATTAGGTAAATTGGTATTGAAATACATATACAAAATAAATATAAAATAATGTAAATTTGAATGAAAATATATAAATAAATACACTTTAAATAACGTAAATTTTTATAAAATATATATACAAAAAACACATTAAATAATGCAAATATGTAAGAAAAAAATATATACAAAACACAAATAGAATAGTGTAAAATCTTATCAAAATAATACACAGAATATTAATAAAAGAAGAATAATTTGTATGAAAATAAAGATGCAAATATAGCCATAAAATAACGCAATTTTTTTTATAAAATATATATATATAACAAAATACACATAAACTATTTAAATTTGTATTAAAATAAATATACAAAATGCACATTCATTAAGGTAAATTTGCATTGAAAGAGATATGCAAAAATACATATAAAACAATGTAAATTTGTTTCAAAATATATATACGAATACACAAAATATCGTAGATTTCTATAAAAATATATATACAAAATACACATAAAATGAAGTAAATACGTATAAAAAAAATGTATACAAAATACACATAAAATAATGCAGATTGGTATCAAAATAGATAAACAAAATACCAATAGAAGAATAAGTATTTGTATAAATAAAAATATACAAAATACACATAAAATAACGTAAATTTGTATAAAACTATATACAAAAATACACAAAAGTAATTAAACTTGTATGAAAATAGATATACAAAATACACTTAAAATAAGCATAATTTGAATTGAAATATATATACAAAATACTTAAAATAATTTAAATTTGTATCTTTTGTATGCATGAAAATATACATACAAAACACACATTAAATAATGTAGATGCGTAAAAAATATGTATACAAAATACCTATGAAATAATCTAAACTCTTATCGAATTAAATTAACAAAATACCAATGAAATAATGTAATTTTTGTATGAAAATATATATAGAAAATATACATAAAATAACCTAAATAGAAATACAAATATACACATAAAATTATTTAATATTAAATAAAATAAATATACAAAATATACCTAAAATAAAGTAAATTTGCAATGGAATATATGTACAAAATACACATAAGATAATGTAAATTTATATGAAAATATACATACAAATACACATAAAATACTATGAATTTGTATAAAAATATATATTCAAAATAAATATTAAATAATGTAAATGCGTATAAAAATATATATACAAAGTACATATAAAATAATGTAAATTCGTAACAAAATAAATCAACAGAATACCAATAAAATAATATATATTTGAATGAGAATAAATTTACAAAATACACATAACATAACTAAAATTTGTTTTAAAATATATACATAAATACATAGAAATAATTTGAATTTGTATGAAAATAGATATACAAAATACACATAAAACTAGGAAAAATTCTTTTGAAATATATATACAAAATACCCATAAAATATTGTAAATTTGTGTCAGAATATATAAAATAATATATATATATATATATATATATATATATATATATATATATATATATATATATATATATATATATATATATATATATATATATATATATATATATATATATATATATATATATATATATATATATATATATATATATATATATATATATATATATATATATATATATATATATATATATATATATATATATATACAAAATGCACATTAAATAATAGAAAAATGTATGAAAAATATATACAAAATACACATAGAATAATGTAAAATCGTATCAAAATAGATGAGCAGAAAATCAATAAAATATTGTAAATTTCTATGAAAATAAAGATGCAAAATACCCATAAAATAACGGATATTTGTATAAAAAGATATTTACAAAAATACACATAAAATAATTAAATTTGTATTAAAATAGATATACAAAATGCACGTACAATAAGGTAAATTTGTATTGAAATAGATAGGCAAAATACACATCAAATAATGTAGATTTATATTAAAATATATATACGAAAACACATAAAAAAGTAAATATCTATGAAAATATATATAAAAAATACACATAAAATGATGTAAATACGTATAAAAATATATATACAAAATACACCTAAAATAAGGTATATTCGACTCAAATTCAATAAACTAAATCTCAATAAAAGAACGTATATATGTAGGAAAATAGATATACAAAATAATATATAAAATAACTAAAATTTGTATAAAAGTATACAAAAATACTCAAAAATAATTTCAATTTGTATGGAAATAGATATACAAAATACACATAAAATTTGGTAAATTTGTATTGAAATACAAATACAAAATACACATAAAATAATGTAAACTTGTATGAAAATATATAAACAGATAGACATAAAGTAACATATATTTGTATAAAATATATATAGAAAATGTACATTAAATAATGTAAATATGTAAAATAAAATACATACAAAATACACATATAATAATGTAAAATCGTATCAAAATAAATACACAGAATATCACTAAAATAATGTAAATTTGTATGTAAATAAAGATGCAAAATACCCATAAAAAAGGATATTTAAAAAAAAAATATGTATACAAAAACAGAAATGAAATAATTAAATTTGTTTTAAAATAAATATACAAAATGCACATACAATATGGTAAATTTGTACTGAAATAGATATGCAAAACACACATAAAACAATATAAATTTATTTCAAAATATATATACGAATACACATAGAAAAACGGAAATTTCAATAAAAATATATGTAAAAAATACATACAAAAAATACACAAAAATAATTTAAGCTTGTATGAATATAAATATACAAAATACACATAAAATTAGGTAAATTTGTATTGAAATACATATACAAAATACACATAAAATAATGTAAATTTGAATTAAAATATATAAACAAATACACTTTAGATAACGTAAATTTGTATGAAATATATGAACAAAATACACATTAAATAATGCAAATATGTATGAAAAAAATATATACAAAACACAAATAGAATAGTATAAAATCGTTTCAAAATAAATACACAGAATATTAATAAAATAATGTAAATTTCTATGAAAATAAAGATGCAAAATACCCATAAAATAACGCATTTTTTATAATATATATATATATATATATATATATATATATATATATATATATATATATATATATATATATATATATATATATATATATATATATATATATATATATATATATATATATATATACAAAATACACATTAAATAACGTAAATTTGTATAAAACTATACACAAAAATACAATAAGAGTAATTAAATTTGTATGAAAATAGATATACAGAATACACATAAAATAAGATAAATTTGAATTGAAATATATATACAAAGTACATAAAATAATGTAAATTTGTTTAAAAATATTTATAAAAATACACATATAAGAAAGTAAATTTGTATAAAAATATATAAACAAAATACTCATTAAATAATGTAGATACGTATAAGAAAATTGTACAAAATACATATATAATAATGTAACTCGTATCAAAATAAATAAACAAAATAAAAATAAAATAATGTAAATTTGTAAGAGAAAACATATATAAAATACACATAAAATAACGCAAATTTCTATAAAAATATATGTACAAAAATGCACATAAAATAAAGTAACTTTGCATAAAAATATATATACAAAACACGCATTAAATAATGTACATGCGTATAAAAATCTGTATACAAAATACCTATGAAATAATCTAAATACGTATCTAATTAAATTAACAAAATACCAATAAAATAATGGAATTTTGGATGAAAATATATATAGAAAATACACATAAAATAAGTTAAATACAAATACAAATATACACATAAAATAATTTAAAATTGAATGAAATAAATATACAAAATAAACATAAAATAAAGTAAATTTGTAATCAAATATATGTACAAAATACACATAAAATAATATAAATTTGTATGAAAATATATATACAAATACACATAAAATAACATGAATTAGTATAAAAGTATATATTCAAAATAAACATTAAATAATGGATAAACATATATATACAAAGTACAAATAAAATAATGTAAATTCGTATCAAAATATATCAACAAAATACCAATAAAATAATATATATTTGAATGAAATTAAATTTACAAAATACACATAACATAAGTAAAATTTGGATTAAAATATATATAAAAATACCCAGAAATAATTTGAATTTGTATGAAAATATATGGACAAAATACACATAAAACTAGGTAAATTTCTTTTGAAATGTATATACAAAATACCCATAAGATATTGTAAATTTGTGTCAACATATTTCAACAAATACACGTAACGTAACGTAACGTAAATTTGTATAAAATATATATACAAAATACACATTAAATTAAGGAAAAATGTATAAAAAAATATATACAAAATACACATAGAATAATGAAAGATCATATCAAAATAAATTATCAGAATATCAATAAAATAATGTAATTTTGTATGAAAATAAAGATGAAAAATACCCATAAAATAACGCATATTTGTATAAAAATATATATACAAAAATACACATCAAATAATGTAAATTTGTATTAAAATATATATACGAAAACACATAAAATAACGTAAATTTCTATGAAAATATATATAAAAAATAAACATAAAATTATGTAAATAAGTATAAAAATATATATACAAAATACACCAAAAATAAGGTAAATTCGTATCAAATTCAATAAACTAAGTTTCAATAAAAGAAAGTATATATGTAGGAAAATCAATATACAAAATAATATATAAAAAAACTAAAATTTGTATTAAAAGACATACAAAAAAAAAAAAAACACAAAAATAATTTCAATTTGTATAAAAATAGATTTACAAAATCCACATAAAATTATGTAAATTTGTATTGAAATTCATATACAAAATATACATAAAATAATGTAAACTTGTCGGAAAATATATAAACAAATAGACATGAAGTAACATATGTTTGTATAAAATGTATATAGAAAGTGCATTTTAAATAATGTAAATATGTGGAATAAAATACACATAGAACAATGCAAAGTCGTATCAAAATAAATACACAGAATATCAATCAAATAATGTAAATTTGTATGAAAATAAAGACGCAAAATACCCATTAAAAATTTAAATTTATAAAAATATATATACAAAAATACACATCAAATAATTAAATTTGTATTAAAATAAATATACAAAATGCACATACAATATGATAAATTTGTATTGAGATAGATATGCAAAACACACTTCAAACAATGTAAATTTGTTTCAAAATATATATACGAATTCACATAAAAAAAACGTAGATTTCTATTAAAATACAAATAAAAAATACACATAAAATGATATAAATAAGCATAAAAATATATATACAAAATATACATAAAATAATATAAACTCGAACCAAAATAAATAAACAAAATACCAATAGAAGAATGTGAATTTGTATGAAAATAAATATACAAAATAAACCTAAAATAACGCAAATTTCTATAAAACTATATAAAAAAATACAAAAAAGTAGTTTAAATTTGTATAAAAATAGATATACAAAATATACATAAAATAAACTATATATATATATATATATATATATATATATATATATATATATATATATATATATATATATATATATATATATATATATATATATATATATATATATATATATATATATATATATATATATATATATATATATATATATATATATATACAAAATACACATTAAATAATGAAAATACGTATACAATATATATACAAAATACACATATAATAATGAAAATTCGTATCAAAATACGTAACCAAAATATCAATTAAGAAATGTAAATTTTTATAGAAAAATATATACAAAATACACATAAAATAACGCACATTTCTATAAAAATTATGTACAAAAATGCACATCAAATAATTTAAATTTGTATGAAAAAAATAAACAAAATACACATAAATAAGTCAAATTTGTATAAAAAAAAACCCACAAATGCACATAAAATTAAGTATAATTGTATAAAAAATATATATACAAAACACACATTAAATAATGTAAATGCGTATAAAAATATGTATAGAAAATACACGTGAAATCATCTAAATTCGAATCGAAATAATGAACAAAATACCGATAAAATAATGTAATTTTGAATGAAAATATATATAGAAAATACACAAAATAACGTAAATACAAATAAATATATACACATAAAATAATCTAAATTTGAGTGAAAATAGATATAAAAATAAACATAAAATAAGGCAAATTTGTAATGAAATATATATACAAAATACACATAAAATAATGTAGATTTGTATCAAAATATATATATATATATATATATATATATATATATATATATATATATATATATATATATATATATATATATATATATATATATATATATATATATATATATATATATATATATATATATATATATATATATATATATATATATATATATATATATATATATATATATATATATATATATATATATATATATATATATATATATATATATATATATATATATATATATATATATATATATATATATATATATATATATATATATATATATATATATATATATATATATATATATATATATATAAAATACACATTAAATAATGTAAATACGATATATATACAAATTACACATAAAACAATGTAAATTCGTATCAAAATAAATCAACAAAATACCAATAAAATAATATACATTTGTGTGAAATTAAATAATAAAATAATTAAAATCTATACAAAAAAACACAGAAATAATTTAAATTTGTATGAAAATAGATATACAAAATACACATAAAATTAGGTAAATTTGTTTTGAAATATACGTATATACAAAATACAAATAAAATATTGTAAATTTCTTTCAAAATATATAAACAATATATATATATATATATATATATACATATATATATATATATATATATATATATATATATATATATATATATATATATATATATATATATATATATATATATATATATATATATATATATATATATATATATATATATATATATATATATATATATATATATATATATATATAGACAAAATATACATTAAATAATGTAAATATGTAAGGAAAATATATACAAAATACACCTAAAATAATGTAAAATTTTATCAATATAAATATACAGAATATCAATGAAGTAATGTAAATTTTTTGAAAATAAAGATGCAAAATACCCATAAAACTACTCTTATTTAAAAAAAATTTATATATACAAAAATACACATAAAATAATTAAATTGTATTAAAATAAATATACAAAATACATATACAATAAGGAAAATTTTTATTAAAATAGATATGCTAAATACACATAAAATAATATAAATTTGTATGAAAATATATACGAATACACAAAATAAAATAACGTAAATTTTTATGAAAATATATATACAAAATACACATAAAATAATGTAAATACGTAGAAAAATATATATACAAAATACACATAAAATAATGTAAATTCCTATCAAAATGAATAAACAAAATTCCAATAAAAGAATGTATATTTGTAGGAAAATATATATACAAAATACAAATAAAATAACTAAAATTTCTAAAAAAGAATATATACAAAAATACATATAAATAATTTAAATTTGTTTGAAAATAGATATGCAAACTATACCTAAAATTAGGCAAATTTGAATTGATATACATATACAAAATACACATTAAATAATGTAAAATTTAATGAAAATATATAAACAAATACGCATAAAATGACGTAAATTTGCATAAAATATATATACAAAATATACATTAAATAATGTCAATATGTATAAAAATATATACAAAATACACATAGAATAATGTAAAATCGTTTCAAAATAAATAAACAGAATATCAATAAAATAATGTAAATTTGTATGAAAATAAAGATGCAAAATACCCATATAATAACGCATATTTGTATAAAAATATAGATACAAAAAAACACAAAATAGTTAAATTTGTATTAAAATATATATACAAAATGCACATTCAATACAGTAAATCTGTATTGAAATAGATATGCAAAATACACATCAATAATGTAAATTTGTATCAAAATATATATACGAATACATATGAAATAGAGTATATTTCTATGAAAATATACATACAAAATACATATAAATGATGTAAATAAGTATAAAAATATATATAACAAATACGACTAAAATAATGTAAATTCGTATCAAAATAAATAAACAAAATTCAGATAAAAGAACGTATATTTGTAGGAAAATAAATATACAAAATACATTTATAATTACGAGAATTTGTATAAAAATATATAAAAAAATACGAAAAAATAGTTTCAATTTGAATGAAAATAGATATACAAAATACACATATAACTAGTTAAATTTGTATTTAAATACATGTACAAAATACACATAAAATAATGTAAATTTATATGAAATGAAAACAAATACACATAAAATAACGTACATTTATATAATATATATATATATATATATATATATATATATATATATATATATATATATATATATATATATATATATATATATATATATATATATTATATATATATATATATATATATATATATATTCAAAATTCACATAGAATAATATAAAATCGTATCAAAATAAATACACAGAATATCAATGAAATAATGTAAATTTGTATGAAAATAAAGATGCAAAATACCAATAAAATAAGGCATATTTTAAAAAAAAATACGTATACAAAAATACACATAGAATAATCAAATTTGTATTAAAATTAATATACAAAATGCACATAAAATAAGGTAAATTTGTTTTGAAAAAATATGCAAAATACACATAAAACAATGTAAATTTGTTTCAAAATATATATACGAATACACATTAAATAACTATATATATATATATATATATATATATATATATATATATATATATATATATATATATATATATATATATATATATATATATACAAAATACACATGAAATGATGTAAATACGTATAAAAATATATATACAAAATACACATTAAATAATGTAAATTCGTGTCAAAATAAATAAACAAAAGATCATGAAAAAAATGTGTATTTGTATGAAAATAGATATACAAAATAAACATAAAATAACCTAAATTTGTATAAAACTATATACAAAAATACACAAAAATAATTTAAATTTGTATGAAAATAAATATAAAATATACACATAAAATTAGTTGAATTAGTATTGAAATACATATACAAAATGCACATAAAATAATAATTAAATTTGAATGAAAATATATAAACAAATACACTTACAATAACTTAATTTTTTTTAAAATATATATACAAAATACACATTAAATAATGTTAATATGTATAAAAAAAATTATATATGTATTAAAATAAATATACAAAATGCACCTATAATAAGGTAAATTTGTATTAAATAGATATGCAAAATACATATAAAACAATGTAAATTTGCTTCAAAATATATATACGAATACAAATAAAATTAGGTACATTTCTATAAAAATATGTATACAAAATACACATAAAATGAAGTAAATACGTATAAAAAATGTATTCAAAATACACATAAAATAATGTAAATTCTTATCAAAATAAATAAATAAAATACCATTAAAAAAAAGTGTATTTGCATAAATATAAATATACAAAATACACATAAAATAACGTAAATTTGTATAAAACTATATACAAAAAAAAATAATTAAATTTTTATGAAAATAGATATACAAAATACACATAACATAAGCTAAATTTGAATTGAAATATATATACAAAATACATAAAATAATGTAAATTTATATCAAAATATTTATACAAATACACATAAAATAACGTAGATTTATATAAAAATATATAACAAAATACACATCAAAATAATGTAAATACGTATAAAAAATATGTACAAAATACACATATAATCATGTAACTCGTATCTAAATAAATAAATAAAATAATGTTAATTTGTATGAGAAAACATATACAATAAACACATAAAATAACGCAAATTACTTTAAAAATATATGTACAAAAATGCACATAAAATAAAGTAGATTTGCATAAAAATATATATACAAAACACACATTAAATAATGTAAATGCGTATAAAAATATGTATACAAAATACCTATGAAATAATCTAAACTCGTATCGAATTAAATTAATAAAATACCAATAAAATAATGTAATTTTGTGTGAAAATATATGTAGAAAATACACATAAAATAACCTAAATACAAATACAAATATACACATAAAATAATTTAAAAATGAATGAAATAAATATACAAAATAAACATAAAATAAGGTAAATTTGTAATGAAATATATGTAAAAATACTCTTAAAATAATGTAAATTTGTATGCAAATATATATACAAATACACATAAAAAAACATGTATAAAATTTGTATCAAAATATATAAGAGTACACACAATAAAATAACGTAAATATTCATGAAAATATATATACAAAATAAACATAAAATAACGTAAATACGTAGAAAAATATATATACAAAATACACATAAAATAATGTAAATTCGTATCAAAATAAATAAACAAAAATCCAATAAAAGATTGTATATTTGTAGGGAAATATATATACAAAATACAAATAAAATAACTAAAATTTGCATAAAAATATATACAAAAATACACAAAAATGAATTAAATTTGTTTCAAAATAGATATGCAAAATACACATAAAATTAGGGAAATTTGTATTGAAATACGTATACAAAATAAACATCAAATAATGTAAATTTGTATGAAAATATATAAACAAATACACATAAAACTACGTAAATTTGCATAAAATATATATACAAAATATACATTAAATAATGCAAATAACTATAACATATATATACAAAAAACATACAATAATGTAAAATCGTATCAAAATATATAAAGAGAATATCAATAAAATAATATAAATTTATATGAAAATAAAGATGCAAAATACCCATATTGTAACGCATATTTGTATAAAAATATATATACAAAAATACATATAAAATAATTAAAATTGTATTAAAATAAATATACAAAATGCACATACAATAAAGTAAATTTCTATTGAAATAGATATGCAAAATACACATCAATAATGTAAATTTGTATCAAAATATATATACGAATACTCATAAAATAAAGTAAATTTCTATGAAAATATACATACAAAATACATATAAAATGATGTAAATAAGTATATATATATATATATATATATATATATATATATATATATATATATATATATATATATATATATATATATATATATATATATATATATATATATATATATATATATATATATATACCAAATATACCTCAAATAATGTAAATTCGTATCAAAATAAATAAACAAAATTCCGATAAAAGAACGTATATTTGTAGGAAAATAAATATACAAAATACACATAAAATAACGAAAATTTCTATGAAAATATATACAAAAATACACAAAAATTATTTCGATTTGTATAAAAATAGATATACAAAATACACATATAATTAGTTAAATTTGTATTTAAATACATGTACAAAATACACATAAAATAATGTAAATTTGTATGAAATGAAAACAAATACACATAAAGTAACGTACATTTGTATTAAAGATATATACAAAATACACATAGAATAATGTAAAATCGTATCAAAATAAATACACAGAATATTAATAAAATAATGTAAATTTTTATGAAAATAAAGATGCAAAATACCCATAAAATATAGCATATTTTGATAAAAATACATATACAAAAATACATATAGAATAATTGAATTTGTATTAAAATTAATATACAAAATGCATAGAAAATAAGGAAAATTTGTATTGAAAAAATATGCAAAATACACATAAAACAGTGTAAATTTGTTTCAAAATCTATATACGAATACATATCAAATAACGTAGATTTCTATAGAAATATATATACAAAATTCACATGAAATTATGTAAATACGTATAAAAATATATATGCAAAATACACATTAAATAATGTAAATTCGCGTGAAAATAAATAAACAAAATATCATTAAAAGAATGTGTATTTGTATGAAAATAGATATACAAAATACTCATAAAATAACATAAATTTGTAGAAAACTATATACAAAAATACACAAAAATCATTTAAATTTGTATGAAAATAAATATACAAAATACACATAAAATTAGATAAATTTGTATTGAAATACATATACAAAATACACATAAAATAATGTAAATTTTAATGAAAATATATAAACAAATACACTTAAAATAACGTAAATCTGTATAAAATACATATATATATATATATATATATATCTATATATATATATATATATATATATATATATATATATATATATATATATATATATATAAGACACACATTAAATAATGTAAATATGTATAAAATAAATATATACAAAACACATATAGAATAATGTAAAATCGTATCCAAATAAATACACAGAATATTAATAAAATAATGTAAATTTGTATGAAAATTAAGATGCAAAATACCCATAAAATAACGCTTTATTATAAAAATATATATTCCAAAACACACATAAAATATTTGAATTTGTATTAAAATAAATATACAAAATGCACATACAATAAGTTAAATTTGTATTGAAATATATATGCAAAATACATATAAAACAATGTAAATTTGTTTCAAAATATATATACGAATACACATAAAATAACGTAGATATCTAAAAAAATATATATACAAAATACACATAAAATGAACTAAATAGGTATAAAAAAAATGTATACAAAATACACATAAAATAATGTAAATTCGTATCAAAATAAATAAAGAAAATACTAATAAAAGAATGTGTATTTGTATGAATATAAATATACAAAATACACATAAAATAACGTAAATTTACATAAAACTATATACAAAAATACAGAAAAGTAATTAAATTTGTATGAAAATAGATATACAAAATACACATAAAATAAGCAAAATTTGAATTGAAATACATATACAAAATACATAAAATAATGTAAATTTGAATCAAAATATTTATACAAATACACATATAATAACGTAAATTTGTTTAAAAATATCTAAACAAAATACACATTAATAATGTAAATACGTATAAAAAAATATGTACTAAATATACAAATAATCCTGTAATTCGTATCAAAATAAATAAACAAATTACCAATAAACTAATGTAAATTTATATGAGAAAACATATACAAAATACACATTAAATAACCCAAATTTCAATAAAAATAAATGTACAAAAATGCACATAAAATAAAGTATATATGCATAAAAATATATATACAATACACACATTGAATAATGTAAATGCGTATAAAAATATGAATACAAAATACCTATGAAATAATCTAAATTCGTATCGAATTAAATTAACAAAATACCAATAAAATAATGTAATTTTGGATGAAAATATATATAGAAAATACACATAAAATAACCTCAATACAAATACAAATGTACACATTAAATAATTTAAAATATAATGAAATAAATACACAAAATAAACATAAAATATGGTAAATTTGAAATGAAATATATGTAAAAATACACATGAAGTAATGTAAATCTGTATGAAAATTTATATACAAATACACATAAAATATCATAAATTTGTATAAAATTTGTATCAAAATATATACGAATACACACAATAAAATAAAGTAAATTTTTATGAAAATATATATACAAAATACACATAAAAAAATGTAAATACGTAGAAAAATATATATACAAAATTTCATGTGTATTTTGTATATATATTTCTCTAGAAATCTACGTTATTTTATGTGTATTCGTATATATATTTTAAAACAAATTTACACTGTTTTACGTGTATTTTGCATATTTTTCAATACAAATTTACCTTATTGTATGTGTATTTCGTATATTAATTTTAATACAAATTTAATTATTCTATGTGTATTTTTTATATGTATTTTTATAAAAATATGCTTCATTTTATGGGTATTTTTCATCTTTATTTTCATACAAATTTACATTATTTTATTGATATTCTGTGTATTTATTTTGATTCGATTCTATTTATTTTATGTGTATTTTGTACATGTATTTAAATACAAATTTAACTAATTATATGTGTATTTTGGATATCTATTTTTATACAAATTGAAATTATTTTTGTATATTTTTGTATATATTTTTATATAAATTATCGTTATTTTATGTGTATTTTGTATATATATTTTCCTACAAATATACGTTCTTCTATCGGAATTTTGTATATATATTTTGATACGAATTTACATTATGTGAAGTATATTTGGTATATATAGTTTAATACTTATTTACATAGTTTTATATGCATTTTCTATGTATTTTTATAAAAATTTACTTTATTTATTTTATGAGCATTCGTATATATATTTTGAAATAAATTAACATTATTGATGTGTATTTTGCATATCTATTTCAATACAAATTTACGTTATTGTATGTGCATTTTGTATATTTATTTTGATAAAAAATTTATCATTTTATATGTATTTTTGTATATATATTTTTATACAAATATGCGTTACTATATGGGTATTTTGCTTCTTTATTTACATACAAATTTTCATTATTTTATTGATATTCTGCTGATTTATTTTGATACGATTTTACATTATTCTATGTGTATTTTGTATATGTATTTTATACATATTTACATTATTTAATGTATATTTTGTATATATATTTGATGGAAAATTACGTTATTTTATTTGTATTTGTTTATATATTTTCATACAAATTTAAATTATTTTATGTGTATTTTTTATTTGTATTTCAATACAAATTTGCTTAATCTTATGTGTATTTTGCATATCTTTTTTCAAACAAATTTAAATTATTTATATGTATTTTTGTATATATTTTTATACAAATTTTAGTTATTTTATTTGTATTTTGTATATATGTTTTCCTACAAATATACATTCTTTTATTGGATTTTTGTTTATTTATTTTGAAACGAATTTACATTATTTTATGTGTATTTTGTATATATATATATATATATATATATATATATATATATATATATATATATATATATATATATATATATATATATATATATATATATATATATATATATATATATATATATATATATATATATATATATATATATATTTATAGATATTTTTTTACGTATTTACATTATTTTAGGTGTATTTTGTATATATATTTCCATAAAAATTTACGTTATTTTATTGTGTGTATTCTTATATATTTTGAAACAAATTTTATACAAATTCATGTTATTTTATGTGTATTTGTATATATATTTTCATACAAATTTAAATAATTTTATGTGTATTTTTGTATATATTTCATTACAAATTTACCTTATTTTTTGTTTATTTTGTATATTTATTTCATTCAATTTAAAATTATTTTATGTGTATATTTGTATTTGTATTTAGGTTATTTTTGCTACAAATATACATTCTTTCATTGGAATCTAGTTTATTTATTTTGATACGAATTTACATTATTTTATGTGTATTTTGTATATATATTTTTCTACGTATTTAAATTATTTTATGTGTATTTTGTATATACATTTTCATAAAAAAAATTACGTGATTTTATTGTGTGTATTCGTATATATTTTGATACATATTTTATACAAATTCATAATATTTTTATGTGTATTTGTATATATATTTTCATACAAATTTATATTATTTTATGTGTATTTTTACTTATATTTCATTACAAATCTACCTTATTTTGTGTTTATTTTGTATATTTATTTCATTCAATTTTAAATTATTTTATGTGTATATTTGTATTTGTATTTAGGTTATTTTTTGTGTATTTTCTATATATATTTCCATCCAAAATTACATTATTTTATTGGCATTTTCTTAATTTAATTCGATTCGAATTTAGATTATGTCATAGGTATTTTGTATACAAATTTTTATACTCATTTACATTTTCTAATGTGTGTTTTGTATATATTTTTTATGCAAATTTATTTTATGTGCATTTTTGTACATATATTTTTATAGAAATTTGCGTTATTTTATGTGTATTTTGTATATGTTTTCTCATACAAATTTACATTATTTTATTGGTATTTTGTTTATTTATTTTGATACGAATTACATGATTATATATTTATTTTGTACATATTTTTTTATACGTATTTACATTATTTAATGTGTATTTTGTTTATATATGTTTATTCAAATCTACATTATTATATATGTAATTGTAAAAATATTTTGATACAAATTTACTTAATTTTATGTTTTTTCTATATATATTTCCATTCAAATTTAGCTTATTTTGTGTGTATTTTGTATATCTATTTTCATACAAGTTTAATTACTTCTTTGTATTTTTTTATATAGTTGTATATAAATTTACGTTATTTTATGTGCATTTTGTATATTCATATTTATACAAATACACATTCTTTTATTGGTATTTTGTTTATTTATATTTATACGAATTTACTTTATTTTATGTGTATTTTGTATACATTTTTTTATACGTATTTACTTAATTTTGTGTGTATTTTGTATATGTATTTTTATAGAAATTTACGTTTTTTTTATGTGTATACGTATATATATTTTGAAACAAATTTACATTGTTTTATATACATTTTGCATATCTATTTTAATACAAATTTACCTTATTGTATGTGCATTTTGTATATTTATTTTAATACAAATTCAAATATTTTATGTGTGTTTTAGTATATATATTTTTATAAAAAAATGCGTTATTTTATGGGTATTTTGCATCTTAATTATCATACAAATTTACATTATTTTATTAATATTCTGTGTATTTATTTTGATACGATTTTACATTATTCTATTTGTGTTTTGTATATGTTTTCTTTATACGTATTTATATTATTTAATGTGTATTTTGTATGTATATATATATATATATATATATATATATATATATATATATATATATATATATATATATATATATATATATATATATATATATATATATATATATATATATATATATATATATATATTTTTTTACGTTTTGCGCCGGTAGGCTTTTTCCGGGTCGGCCCAAGGCTTCTTCCGGTGGGTCTTGATGGTCGGCCCAGCCCGTTCTGGCGCAGGCGAGTGTTTATAGTGGCGCCATCTTGCACTGGCTCATGCTGCCCTCCCGAGCTCATCTTTAATCCTAGAATCTAGAGTCCGGGTTGATAGGTGGTCTTCTGGACAGCATGTGGGTAGTTTTAAGCCACTCGGCGGCGGCTGAAAAATCCCAGCTTGATGGCACCGGGCGGGGATTGAACTCGCGTCGTCCTGAACGCGGTGGTGTTACTCTGTCGATATATATATATATATATATATATATATATATATATATATATATATATATATATATATATATATATATATATATATATATATATATATATATATATATATATATATATATATATATATATATATATATATATATATATATATATATATATATATATATATATATATATTATACAAATTTACATGATTTTAAGTGTATTTGTTTGTATATTTTCATTCAAATTCACGTTATTTTATGTGAGTTTTGTATATGTATTTCAATACAAATTTACCTAATTTTATGTGTATTTTGTATATTTCTTTTCATACAAATTTAAATTATTTTTAGGTATTTTTGTATATAGTTTTATACAAATTTAGGTTATTTTATGAAGGCATTTACATTATTTAATATGTGTTTTGTATATATATTTTTATTCAAATTTACTTTATTTTATGTGCATTTTTGTACATATATTTTTTATTTTGTATTTTGATATATATAATTTTATAAAAAATGCATTATTTTATAGGTATTTTGCATCTTAATTTTCATACAAATTTACGTTATTTTATTAATATCCTGTGTATATATTTTGATACGATTTTACGTAGTTTTATTTGTGTTTTGTATATATTTTTTTTATACATATTTACATTATTTAATGTGTATTTTGTATATATATTTTATACAAATTTACGTTATTTTAAGTGTATTTGTTTATATATTTTCATTAAAATTTACATTATTTTAAGTGTATTTTGTATATGTATTTCAATACAAATTTACCTAATTTTATGTGTATTTTGTGTATTTATTTTCATACAAATTTAAATAGTTTTTGTGTATTTTTGTATATAGTTTTACACAAAATTAGGTTATTTTATGTGTATTTTGTAAATCTATTTTCATACAAATATACATTCTTTTATTGATATTTTGTTTATTTATTTTGACGCGAATTTACTTTATTTAATGTGTATTATATATATATATATATATATATATATATATATATATATATATATATATATATATATATATATATATATATATATATATATATATATATATATATATATATTAAAATATAATAATATTATATATTAAAATATATATATATATATATATATACGTATTTACATCATTTCATGTGTAATTTGTATATATATATCTCTATAGAAATCTACGTTATTTTATGTGTATTCGTATATATTTTTTGAAACAAATTTACACTGTTCCATGTATATTTTGTATATTTTTTCAATACAAATTTACCTTATATTATGAGCATTTTCTATATTGATTTTAATACAAAATTAATTATTCTATGTGTATTTTTGTATACGTATTTTTATAAAAATATGCTTTATTTTATGGGTATTTTGCATCTTTATTTTCATACAAATTTACATTATTTTATTGATATTCTATGTATTTGTTTTAATTTGATTTTACATTATTCTATGAGTATTTTGTATATATATTTTATACAAATTTACGTTACTTTATGTGTATTTGTTTTCATTTCATACAAATTTACATTATTTTATGTGTATTTTGTACATGTATTTAAATACAAATTTAACTAATTATATGTGTAATTTGTATGTCTATTTTCATACAAATTGAAATTCTTTTTGTGTAGTTTTGTATATATTTTTGTAAATTTTTGTTATTTTATGTGTATTTTGTATATTTATTTTCCTATAAATATGCGTTCTTTTATCGGAATTTTGTTTATCTATTTTGACATGAATATGTTGTATGTTGTATATATATTTCATTTCAAATTTAGCTTATTTTATGTGTATTTTGTATTTCTATTTTCATATAAATTTAATTACTCCTGTGGTTTTTGTATATAGTTTTATATAAATTTACATTATTTTATGTGTATTTTGTATATTTATATTTATACAAATACACATTCTTTTATTAGTATTTTGTTTATTTATTTTGATACGAATTTTCATTATTTGATGTGCATTTTGCATACATTTTTTTATGCGTATTTATTTAATTTTATGTGTATTTGTATATATATTTTTATAGAAATCTACGTTATTTTATATGTATTTGTATATATATTTTGAAACAAATTTACATTGTTTTATATGTATTTTGTATATTTATTTCAATACAAATTTACCTTATTGTATGTGCATTTTGTATATTTATTTTAATACAAATTCAAATATTTTATGTGTGTTTTGGTATATATATTTTTATAAAAAAATGCGTTATTTTATGGGTATTTTGCATCTTAATTTTCAAACAAATTTACATTATTTTATTAATATTCTGTGTATTTATTTTGATACGATTTTACTTTATTCTATTTGTGTTTTGTATATATTTTTTTTATACATATTTACATTATTTAATGTGTTTTTTGTATATATATTTTATACAAATTTACGTTAATTTAAGCGTATTTGTTTACATATTTTCATTCAAATTTTCATTATTTTATGTGTATTTTGTATATGGATTTCACTACAAATATACCTAATTTTATGTGTATTTTGTATATTTCTTTTCATACAAATTTAAATTATTTTTGTATTTTTGTAAATAGTTTTATACAAATCTAGGTTATTTTATGTGCGCATTTACATTCCTTAATGTGTGTTTTGTATATATATTTTTATGCAAATTAATTTATTTTATGTGCATTTTTGTACATATATTTTTATAGAAATTTGCATTATTTTATGTGTATTTCTATATGTTTTCTCATACAAATTTTCATTATTTTATTGCTATTTTGTTTATTTATTTTGATACGAATTACATGATTATATGTGTATTTTGTACATATTTTTTATACGTATTTACATTACTTAATGTGTGGTTTGTATATATATTTTTAAACAAATTTACTTTATTATATGTATTTGTATAATACAAATTTACATTATTTTATGTGTTTTGTATATACATTTCAATTCAAATTTAGCTTTTTTTATCTGTATTTTGTATATCTATTTTCATACAAATTTAATTACTTCTGTGTATTTTTGTATATAGTTTTATACAAATTTACGTTATTTTATGTGTATTTTGTATATTTATATTTATACAAATACACATTCTTTTATTGGTATTTTGTTTATTTATTTTGATACGAATTTAGATTATTTTATGTGTATTTTGTATACATCTTTTTATACGTATTTACTTCATTTTATATGTGTTTTGTATATATTTTTATAGAAATCTACGTTATTTTATGTGTATTCGTATATATATTTTGAAACAAATTTACATTGTTTTAAATGTATTTAGCATATCTATTTTAATACAAATTTACCTTATTGTATGTGCATTTTGTATATTTATTTTAATACAAATTTTAATATTTTATGTGTATTTTGGTGTATATATTTTTTTTTTAAAAATGCGTTATTTTATGTGTATTTTGCATCTTTATTTTCATACAAATTTACATTATTTTTAATAATATTCTGTGTATTTATTTTGATAATATTTTACATTATTCCATTTGTGTTTTGTATATATATTTTTTATACATATCCACATTATTTAATGTATATTTTGTATATATATATTTCATACAAATTTACGTTATTTTAAGTGTATTTGTTTATATATTTTCATTAAAATTTACATTATTTTAAGTGTATTTTGTATATGTATTTCAATACAAATTTACCTAATTTTATGTCTATTTTGTATATTTATTTTCATACAAATTTAAATAATTTTTTGCGTATTTTTGTATAGAGTTTTATACAAATTTACAATATTTTATGTGTATTTTGTATATCTATTTTCATACAAATAGACATTCTTTTATAGATATTTTGTTTATTTACTTAGACATGAATATACATTATTTAATGTGCATTGTATATATATATATATATATATATATATATATATATATATATATATATATATATATATATATATATATATATATATATATATATATATATATATATATATATATATATATATATATATATATATATATATATATATATATATATATATATATATATATATATATATATATATATATATATATATATATATATATATATATATATATATATATATATATATATATATCGACATATAACAACACCTCGTTCAGGAGGACGCGAGTTCAATCCCCGTCCGGTGCCACCAAGCTGGGATTTTTCAGCCGCCGCCGAGTGGCTTAAAACTACCCACATGTTGTCCAGAAGACCACCTATCAACCCGGACTCTAGATTTTAGGATTAAGGATGAGCTCAGGGAGGGCAGCATGAGTCAATGCAAGATGGCGGTGGCCGAAGTGATAGCGTACTGGACCCACATTCGCCGCGTGATGGACGATGCGGGTTCGAATCCTCACGCTACCACTCGGATTTTTCAGTCACCGCCGAGTGGCTTAAAACTACCCACATGCTGTCCTGAAGACCACCCATCAACCCGGACTCTAGAGGAAGCCGTCCAAGCGAATCAAGAACGAGTTCCGGGGGGCAGCATGAGCCAATGCAAGATGGCGCCTCAATAAACACTCGCCTGCGCCAGAACGGGCTGGGCCGACCATAAGGACCCACCTGGAAGAAGCCTTGGGCCGACCATCAGGCCCCACCGGGAAGATGCCTACCGGTGCAATAGGCAACAACGTAAAAAATAAAAATAAATAAATAAACACTCGCCCTCGCCAGAACGGGCTGGGCCGACCATCAGGACCCACCGGGAAGAAGCCTTGGGCCGACCATCAGACCCCACCGGGAAAAAGCCTAACGGCGCTATAGGCCGCGACGTAAAAAAAAAAAAACAATAAAAAAAAAAAAAAAATATATATATATATATATATATATATATATATATATATATATATATATATATATATATATATATATATATATATATATATTTTTTTTTATACGTATTTACATCATTTCATGTATATTTTGTATATATATTTCTATAGAAATCTACGTTATTTTATGTGTATTCGCATATTTATTTTGAAACAAATTTACATTGTTTTATGTGTATTTTGTATATTCTTTCAATACAAATTTACCTTATTGTATGTTCATTTTGCATATTAATTTTTTTACAAATCTAATTATTCTATGTGTATTTTTGAATATGTATTTTTATAAAAATATGCTTTATTTTATGGGTATTTTGCATCTTTATTTTCATACAAATTTACATTAATTTATTGATATTCCGTGTATTTATTTTGATACGATTTTACATTATTCTATGTATATTTTGTATACATATTTTATACAAATTTACGTTATTTTATGTGAATTTGTTTTCATTTCATACAAATTTACATTATTTTATGTGTATTTTGGTAATGTATTTAAAAACAAATTTAACTAATTATATGTGTATTTTGTGTATCTATTTTCAAAGAAATTGAAATTAATTTTGTGTATTTTTGTATATATTTTTATACCAATTTTCGTAATTTTATGTGTATTTTGTATATATATTTTCCTAGAAATATACATTCTTTTATCGGAGTTTTGTTTATTCATTTTGATACGAATTTACATTATTTTAATTGTATTTGATATAGATATTTTTATACTTATTTACATCATTTTATATGTATTTTGAATACATATTTTTATAGAAATTTACTCTATTTTATGTGTATTCGTATATATATTTTGATACAAATTTTCATTATTTATGTGTGTTTTGCATATCTATTTCAATACAAATTTTCTTTATTGTATGTGCCTTTTGTATATTTATTTTAATACAAATTTATTTTTTTATGTGTATTTTTGTATATATATATTTTGTTTATTTATTTTGATGGGAATTTACATTTTAGGTGTATTTGATATATATATATATATATATATATATATAGATATATATATATATATATATATATATATATATATATATATATATAGATATATATATATATTTTTATACTTATTTACATCATTTTATATGTATTTTGAATATATATTTTAATAGAAAACTACTCTATTTTATGTGTATTCGTATATATATTTTGATACAAATTTACATTATTTATGTGTATTTTGCATATCTTATTTCAATACAAATTTTCTTTATTTTATGTGCTTTTTGTATATTTATTTTAATACAAATTTAATTATTTTATGTGTATTTTTGTATATATATATATTTTTAAACAAATATGCGTTATTATATGGGTATTTTCCTTTTTTTTTCATACAAATTTACATTATTTTATTGATATTCAGTTTATTTATTTTGATACGATTTTACATTATACTATCTGTATTTTGTATATATATTTTTATACATATTTACATTATTTTATGTATATTTTGTATATATATTTTATGGATGTTTACGTTTTTTCATGTGTATTTGTTTATATATTCTCATAAAAATTTACATTACTTTATGTGTATTTTGTTTATGTATATCAATACAAATTTGCCTAATTTTATGTGTATTTTGCATATCTATTTTCAAACAAATTTAAATTATTTTAGTGTATTTTTGTATTTATTTTTATACAAATTTTTTTATTTTCTTATTTATATTTTGTATATATATTTTCCTACAAATATACATTCTTTTTTTGGAATTTTGTTTATTTATTTTGATACGAGTTTACATTATTTTATGTCTAACTTGTATATATATTTTTCTACGTATTTACATTATTTTATGTGTATTTTGTATATATATTTTCATAAAAATTTACGTTATTTTATTGTGTGTATTCGTATATATTTTGATACAAATTTACATTATTTTATGTATATTATGCATATATATTTCAATATAAATTTACCTTATTGTGTGTTAATTTTGTATATTTTTTTAATACAAATTTAATTATTTTATATGTATTTTTGTATATATTTTTTTGCATTTAATTATTTTTGTCTATTTTTGTACATAGTTTTATACAATTTTACGTTATTTTATGTGTATTTCGTATATTTATATTAATACAAATACACATTCTTTTCTTGGTATTTATTTATGTGCATTTTGCATTTTGCATCTTTATTTTTATAAATTTTTGCATTACGTACATATTTTTTATACGTATTTACATTATTTAATGTGTATTTTGTTCATATTTTTTTTATACAAACTTACGTTATTTTATGTGTATTTGAATAAATATTTTGATACAAATTTACATTATTTTATGTATTTTGTATATCTATTTCAGCTCAAATCTCGCTAATATTATGTCCTTTGTATATCTATTTTCATACAAATTTAATTATTTTTGTCTATTTTTGTACATAGTTTTATACAATTTTACGTTATTTTATGTGTATTTCGTATATTTATATTAATACAAATACACATTCTTTTATTGGTATTTATTTATGTGTATTTTGTATACATTTTCTGATACGTATTTACTTCATTATATGTGTATTTTGTAAATATATATAAATTTTTTTTAAAAAAAATCTGCGTTATTTTATGTGTATTCTTATATATATTTTGAAACAAATTTACGTTGTTTTATATATATTTTGCATATCTATTTCAATACAAATTTACCTTATTGTATGTGCATTTTGTATATTTATTGTAATACAAATTTAAATATTTTATATGTATTTTAGTATATATATTTTTATAAAAAATGCGTTATTTTATGGGTATTTTGCATCTTTATTTTCATTCAAATTTACATTATTTTATTAATATTCTGTGTATTTATTTTGATACGATTTTACATTCTTCTATTTGTGTTTTGTATATATTTTTTTATACATATTTACTTTATTTAATGAGTATTTTGTATATATATTTTATACAAATTCACGTTATTTTAGGTGTATTTTTTTTATATATTTTCATTCAAATTTAAATATTATTTTAGGTGTATTTTGTATGTATTTAAATACAAATTTACATAATTTTATGTGTATTTTGTATATATATTTTCATACAAATTTAAATTATTTTTGTTTATTTTTTGTATAGAGTTTTATTCAAATTTAGGTTATTTTATGTGTATTTTGTTTATTTATCTTCATATAAATACACATTCTTTTATTGATGTTTTGCTTATTTATTTTGACACGAACTTACATTATTTAACGTGTATTTTGTATATATATATATATATATATATATATATATATATATATATATATATATATATATATATATATATATATATATATATATATATATATATTTTTTTCGTATTTTCTTCATTTGATGTGTATTTTGTGTGTATATATATATATATATATATATATATATATATATATATATATATATATATATATATATATATATATATATATATATATATATATATATATATATATATATATATATATATATATATATATATATATTTCTATAGAAATCTACGTTATCTTATGTGTATTCGTATATATATGTTGAAACAAATTTACATTGTATTTTTGTATATATTTTTATATAAATTTTCGTTACTTTATGAGTATTTTGTATATTTATTTTCCTATAAATATACGTTCTTTTATCGGATTTTTGTTTATATATTTTGATACGAATTTACATTATTTGAGGTATATTTGGAATATATTTTTTTATACTTATGTACATAATTTTATCTGTATTTTGTATGTATAATTTCATAGAAAATACAAATTTACATTATTGATGTGTATTTTGCATATCTATTTCAATACAAATTTACTTTATTGTATGTGCATTTTGTATATTTATTTTAATACAAATTTAATTATTTTATATGTATTTTTGTATATATATTTTTATACAAATATGAGTTATTATATGTGTATTTTGCATCTTTATTTTCATACAAATTTACATTATTTTATTGATATTCTGTTAATTTATTTTGATACGATTTAATATTATTCTATGTGTATTTTGTATATACAAATTTACATTATTTTATTAATATTCTGTGTTTTTATTTTGATACTATTTTAAATAATCCTATTTGTGTTTTGTATATATTTTTTTATACATATTTACATTATTTCATGTGTAATTATATATATATATATATATATATATATATATATATATATATATATATATATATATATATATATATATATATATATATATATATATATATATATATATATATATATATATATATATATATATATATATATATATATATATATATATATATATATATATATATATATATATATATATATATATATATATATATATATATATATATATATATATATTTATGTAGATATTATATGTATATCAATACATATTTACATAATTTTGTATATTTATATTCATACGAATTTTAATTATTTTTTTGTATTTTTGTATAGAGTTTTATACAAATTTACGTTATTTTATGTGTATTTTGTAAATCTATTTTCATACAAATACACATTCCTTTATTGATATTTTGTTTATTTATCTTGACACGAATTTACATTATTTAATGTGTATTTTGTATTTATATTTTTATACGTATTTACATTATTTCATGTGTATTTTGTATATATATTTCTATAGAAATCTACGTTATTTTATGTGTATTCGTATATATATATTAAAACAAATTTACATTGTTTTATGTGTATTTTGCATATTTTTTAAATACAAATTTCGCTTATTGTATGTGCATTTTTAATATTAATTTTAATACAAATTTAATTATTCTATATGTATTTTTGTGTATGTATTTTTATAAAAATATGCTTTATTTTATGGGTATTTTGCATCTTTATTTTCAAACAAATTTACATTATTTTATTGATATTCTGTGTATTTATTTTGATACGATTTCACATTATTCTATGTGTATTTTGTATATATATATATATATATATATATATATATATATATATATATATATATATATATATATATATATATATATATATATATATATATATATATATATATATTTTTTTTTTTTTTATACATATCTACATTATTTCATGTATATTCTGTATATATATTTCATGCTAATTTAAGTTATTTTCAGTGTATTTGTTTATATATTTTCATACAAATTTACATTATTTCATATGTATTTTGTATATGTATTTCAATACAAATTTGCCTTATTTTATGTGTATTTTGCATATCTTTTTTTAAACAAATTAAAAAAAAATTTTGTATATTTTTGTATATATTTTTATACAAATTTTAGCTATTTTATATGTATTTGGTATATATATTTTAATACAAATGTAAACTCTTTTATCTGAATTTTGTCTATTTATTTTGATACGAATTTAAATTATTTTAAGTGTATTTTGTATATATATTTTTCTTCGTATTTACATTATTTTATCTGTATTTTGTATATATATTTTCATTAAAATTTACGTTATTTTATTGTGTGTATTCGTATATATTTTGATATAAATTTACATTATTTTATGTGTAATTTGTATATCTTTTTCAATACAAATTTACCCTAATGTATATGTATTTTGTATATATGTTTTAATACAAATTTAATTACTTTATGTGTATTTTTGTATATATATATATTTTTTAAATATGAGTTATTTGATGGGTATTTTGTATCTTTATTTTCATAAATTTTTACATTACTTTATAGATATTCTGTATATTTATATTGATACAATTTTACATTATTCTATGTGTATTTTGTATATATATTTTTCTTACATATTTATATTATTTAATGTATATTTTGTATATATATATATATATATATAGATATATATATATATATATATATATATATATATATATATATATATATATATATATATATATATATATATATATATATATATATAAATATATATATATATATATATATATATATATATATATATGAAAAATATGCAAATACAAAATAAGTGTAAATTTATATCAAAATATATATGCAGAATCATATAAAATAACGTAGATTTCTATAGAAATATATATATATATATATATATATATATATATATATATATATATATATATATATATATATATATATATATATATATATATATATATATATATATATATATATATATATATATATATATATATATACATAAAATAAATGTAAATAAATATAAAATAGATATACAAAATACACATGAAATAAAGTAAATTTGTATAAAACTATATACAAAAATACACAAAAATAATTTAAATTTGTATGAAAATAAATATACAAAATACACATAAAATTAGGTAAATTTTTATTTAAATTCATATACAAAATACTCTTAAAATAATGTAAATTTGAATGAAAATATATAAACAAATACGCTTAGAATAATGTAAATTTGTATAAAATATATATACAAAATACACATTAAATAATGTAGATATATATAAAAAAAATATATATATACAAAATACAAATAGAATAATGTAAAATCGTATCAAAATAGTATGAAAATAGATACACAAAATACACATAAAACTAGGTAAATTTCTTTTGAAATATATATACAAAATACAAATATACGTAACGTAACGTAACGTAACGTAACGCAACGTAAATTTGTATAAAATATATATATACAAAATACACATTAAATTAAGAAAAAATATTTAAAAAAATATATTCAAAATACACATAGAATAACGTAAAATCGTATCAAAATAAATAAACAGAATATCAATAAAATAATGTAAATTTCTATGGAAATAAAGATGCAAAAAAACCTGAAAATAACGCATATTTGCATAAAAATATATATACAAAAATACACATAAAATAATTAAATTTGTATTAAAATAAATATACAAAATGCACATGCAATAAGGTAAATTTGTATTGAAATAGATATGCAAAATACACATCAAATAATGAAAATTTGTATTAAAATATATATACGAAAACACGTAAAATAACGTAAATTTCTATGAGAATATATATAAAAAATACACATAAAATGATGTAAATACGTATAAAAATATATATACAAAATACACCTAAAATAAGGTAAATTCGTATCAAATTCAATAAACTAAATTTCAATAAAAGAATGTATATATGCAGGAAAATCAATATACAAAATCATATATAAAAAACCTAAAATTTGTATTAAAATACATACAAAAAAACACAAAATAATTTAAATTTATATGAATACAGATATACAAAATCCACAAAAAAATAGTTAAATTTGTATTGAAATACATATACAAAGTACACATAAAATAATGTAAATTTGTATGAAAATATGTAAACAAATAGACATAAAGTAACGTATGTTTGAATAAAATATATATAGAAAATGCACATTAAATAATGTAAATATGTAAAATAAAATATATACAAAATACACATAGAACAATGTAAAATCGTATCAAAATAAATACACAGAATATCAATCAAATAATGTAAATGTGTATGAAAATAAAGATGCAAAATACCCATTAAAAAAAAACATTTTTATAAAAACATTGATACAAAAATTCACATCAAATAATTAAATTTCTATTAAACTAAATATACAAAATGCACATACAATATGATAAATTTGTATTGAAATGAATATGCAAAACACACATCAAACAATATAAATTTTTCAAAATATATATACGAATACACATAAAAAAACGTAAATTTCTATAATAATACAAATAAAAAATACACATAAAATGATATACATACGTATAAAAATATATATACAAAATACACATAAAATAAAGTAAACTCGTACCAAAATAAATAAACAAAATACCAAGAGAAGAATGTTAATTTGTATGAAAACAAATATACAAAATAAACATAAAATTACGTAGATTTGTATAAAACTATATACAAAAATACACAAAAGTAATTTAAATTTGTATGATATAGATATACAAAATATACATAAAATAAACTAAATTTGTATTGAAATATATATACAAAATACATAAAATAATGTAAATTTGTATCAAAATATTTTAACAGATGCGCATAAAATAACGTAAATTTGTTTTAAAATATACAAAATACACATTAAATCATGTAAATATGTATAAAAAAAATGTATACAAAACACAAATAGAATAATGTAAAATCGTATCAAAATAAATACACAGAATATTAATAAAACAATGTAAAATGAAGTAAATACGTATAAGAAAATGTATACAAAATACACAAAAAATAATGTAAACTCGTATCAAAATAAATAAACAAAATACCAATAAGAGAATGAGTATTTGTATAAATATAAATATACAAAATACACATAAAATAACGTAAGTTTGTATAAAACTATATACAAAAATACACAGAAGTAATTAAATTCGTATGAAAATAGATATACAAAATACAGATAAAATAAGCTAAATTTGAATTGAAATGTGTATACAAAATACATAAAATAATGTAAATTTGTATCAAAATATTTATACAAATACATATAATAACGTAAATTTGTTTACAAATATATAAACACAATACACATTAAGTAATGTAAATACGTATAAAAAATATGTACAAAATACACATATAATCATGTAACTCGTATAAATTTAAAATAAATTTATATGAGAAAACATATACAAATACATATAAAATAACGGAAATTTCTATAAAAATATATATACAAAAATGCACATAAAATAAAGTAAATTTGCAAAAAAATATATTTACAAAACACACATTAAATAATGTAAATGCGTACATAAGATAACCTATATTTATATAAAAATATATACAAAAATACACAAAAATTATTTAAATTTGTTTGAAAATAGATATGCAAAATACACATAAAATTAGGCAAATTTGTATTGAAATACATATACAAAACACACATAAAATAATGTAAATTTGTATGAAAATGTATAAACATAACGAAAATTTGGATAAAATATATATATACAAAATATACATTAAATATTTTAAATATGTATAAAAATATATATACAAAATACACATAGAATAATGTAAAATCGCATCAAAATAAATAAACAGAATATCAATAAAATAATGTAAATTTGTATGAGAATAAAGATGCAAAATACACATATAATAACGTATATTTGTATAAAAATATATATACAAAAATACATATAAAATAATTAAATTTGCATTAAAATAAATATACAAAATGCACATACAATAAAGTAAATTTGTATTGAAATAGATATGCAAAATACACATCAATTATGTAAATTTGAATCAAAATATATATACGAATACTCATAAAATAGAGTAAATTTCTATGAAAAAATACATACAAAATACATATAATATGATGTAAATAAATATAAAAATATATTTACCAAATATACCTCAAATAATGTAAATTCGTATCAAAATAGATAAACAAAATTCCGATAAAAGTACGTATATTTGTAGGAAAATAAATACACAAAATACTAATAAAATAACGAAAATTTACATAAAAATATATAAAAAAATACACAAAAATAATTTCAATTTGTATGAAAATAGATATACAAAATACACATATAATTAGTTAAATTTGTATTTAAATACATGTACAAAATACACATAAAATGATGTAAATTTGTATGAAATGAAAACAAATACACAGAAAGTAACGTACATTTGTATAAAATATATATACAAAATACACATAGAATAACGTAAAATCGAGTTAAAATAAATACACAGAATTTCAATAAAATAATGTAAATTTGTTTGAAAATATAGATGCAAAATACCCATAAAATAAAGCATATTTTTATAAAAATACATATGCAAAAATAGACATAGAATAATTAAATTTGTATTAAAAATAACATACAAAATGCACATACAATAAGGTAAATTTGTATTGAAAAATATGCAAAATACACATAAAACAGTGCAAATTTGTTTCAAAATATATACGAATACACATAAAATAACGTAGATTTCTATAGAAATATATATACAAAATACACATGATATGATGTAAATACGTATAAAAATATATATACAAAATACACATTAAATAATGTAAATTCGCGTCAAAATAAATAAACAAAATATCAATAAAAGAATGTGTATTTGTATGAAAATAGTTATACAAAATACACATAAAATAACCTAAATTTTTATGAAACTATACAAAAAAATACACAAAAATAATTTAAATTTGTATAAAAATAAATATACAAAATAAACATAAAATTACGTAAATTTGTATTGAAAAACATATACAAAATACTCTTAAAATAATGTAAATTTGAATGAAAATATATAAACAAATACACATAAAATAACGTAAATTTGTATGAAATATATATACAATATACACATTAAATAATGTAAATATGTAAAAAAAATCTATACAAAACACAAATAGAATAATGTAAAATCGTATCAAAATATATACACAGAATATTAATAAAATAATGTAAATTTGTATGAAAACTAAGATTTTTTTGTTTACGTTGTTTTGCCTATTGCGCCGGTAGGCATCTTCCCGGTGGGGCCTGATGGTCGGCTCAAGGCTTCTTCCAGGTGGGGCCTGATGGTCGGCCCAGCCCGTTCTGGCGCAGGCGAGTGTTTATTGTGGCACCATCTTGCATTGGGTCATGCTGCCCCCCGGAACTCGTTCTTGATTCGCTTAGACGGCTTCCTCTAGAGTCCGGGTTGATGGGTGGTCTTCAGGACAGCATGTGGGTAGTTTTAAGCCACTCGGCGGTGACTGAAAAATCCGAGTGGTAGCGTGAGGACTCGAACCCGCGTCGTCCATCACGCGGTGAATGTAAAATACCTATGCAAAATACCCATAAAATAACGCATTTTTTATAAAAATATAGATACCAAAATACACATTAAATAATTGAATTTGCATTAAAATAAATATACAAAATGCACATACAATAAGGTAAATTTGTATTGAAATAGATATGCAAAATACATATAAAATAATGTAAATTTGTCTCAAAATATATATACGAATACACATAAAATAACGTAGATTTCTATAAAAATACATATACAAAATACACATAAAATTAAGTAAATATGTATAAATAATGTAAATTCGTATAAATATAAATAAACAAAATACCAATAAAAGAATGTGTATTTGTATAAATATAAATATACAAAATGCACATAAAATAACGTAAATTTATATAAAACTATATACAAAAATACACAGAAGTAGTTAAATTTGTATGAAAATAGATATACAAAATACACACAAAATAAGCTTAATTTGAATTGAAATATATTTACAAAATACATAAAATAAAGTAAATTTGTATCAAAATATTTTTACAAATACACATATAATAACGTAAATTTGTATAAAAATATATAAACAAAATACACATTAAATAATGTAAATACGTATAAAAAAATTATGTACAAAATACACGTATAATCATGTAATTCGTATCAAAATAAATAAACAAAATACCAATAAAATAATGTAAATTTGTATAAGAAAACATATACAAAATAAACATAAAATAACGCAGATTTCTTTAAAAATATATGTACAAAAATGCACATAAAATAAAGTAAATTACAATACATACATATATACAGATCTACATTATTTTATGTGTATTTTGTACATATATTTCATAACAAACTTACCTTATTTTAAGTTTATTTTTTATATTATTTTTATTCAATTTTGAATTATTTTATGTGTATTTTTGTATTTGTATTTAGGCTATTTTATGTGTATTTTCTATATATATTTTCATCCAAAATTACATTATTTTATTTTTATTTTGTTAATTTAATTCGATACGAGTTTAGAGTATTTGATAGGTATTTTGTATACATATTTTTATACGAATTTGCATTATTTAATGTGTGTTTTGTGTATATATTTTTATGCAAATTTACTTTATTTTATGTGCATTTTTGTACATATATTTTTATAGAAATTTGCGTTATTTTATGTGTATTTTGTATATGTTTTCTCATACAAATTTACATTATTTTGTTGATATTTTGTTTATTTATTTTGATAAAATTATATTATTATATGTGTATTTTTTACATATTTTTTATACGTATTTACATTATTTAATGAATATTTTGTTTTTATATTTTTAAGAAAATTTACGTTATTATATGTGTATTTGTATAAATATTTTGATACAAATTTACATTATTTTATGTGTTTTGTATATATATTTCAATTTAAATTTAGCTTATTTTATGTGTATTTTTTTATATCTATTTTCTTACAAATTTAATTACTTTTGTTTGTTTTTGTATATAGTTTTATACAAATTTACGTTATTTTATGTGTATTTTGTATATAAATATACAAAATACAAATAAAATAACTTAAATTTTTTTAAAACAATATACAAAAATACACAAAAGTAATTAAATTTGTATGAAAAGACATACAAAATACTGTTACGAATGTGCTGTATGTAAATGATTGTATGTGTAATGTAATGAAATTGTAGCATGATGCAATGTTAGCTCAGCATGGTGCAACTCTACTTGTTGGGACAAGAGAGACAGGAGGGGGCCCGGGGCCGCCGGGCAGGAAGTGCTGAGTCGAGCAGTGGGTGAGCAAGGGTGGCTGAGGAGTTGTAGGGGAGAAGACGCGTGTCTGGGCTTGAGAGAGTGTTGAGCTGCTCCGCTCGCGAGCTGTGTGCATCCGTGTGTGCGTGTCTGCCGTGCCCCTGTACTGTGCCTGATTAACTAACTGTTCTGTGCCCTTGAAAGTTGCTGTACTCTGTACTGTGTGAAGAACCTGTCATTAAACTAGAACTTAGTGTTGAACGTGTATCCTTTGTGCCCTGCCTCGTTCTCCCCTCCCCTCGGTGTTCGGTGTGGGCCGCTGTGAGTGACTGGTGCCCGTGTGGTTGTTCTGTTGTGAGGATCACGCCGCCTGCCTGCCCGTGGATGGTGTGTGGTAGGGGGGGTGGCGTAACACTTGGTGTCAAAGGAGTGGGATAAGTGAACAGTGAAGCGCGCCGAGTGTCATGGCGTCCCCCAGTGATCGCCGTGAGGGTGAGGAGACGGGCAAGGCCGAGGCTGACCCGGGTGAGGTGAAGCCGGGCCAGATGGAATTGTTCGCTGCCATGCTGGCCAGTATGAGGCAGGATTTGGATCAGAGGGCAGACGAGAGGGCACGCGAGCAGGCTCAGAGGGCAGAAGAGAGGGCAGACGAGAGGGCTCGCGAGCAGGCTCAGAGGGCAGAAGAGAGGGCAGACGAGCAGGCACGCCATCTTGCCGATATCCTCCAGAGCAGTCTCTCGTCCCTGAAGGCGGAAACCCAGCAGTACACCGACAAGGCCTGCGACAGCGTTAAGAGTGAACTGCTGGGAGAGGTGCAGACTCTGAAAGGCGAGGTCCAGGGCCTGAGGGAGGAGGTGGAGGCGGAGAGGCGGCGGCGAGAGCTGGCAACGTCACGCGGGGAGGAACAAGAAGCGTCACGCGTGCTGGCGGCAAGCACCAGGGTGACGGACTTGCTGGGGTCCTCATGGGGCCCCTGGCAAGAACCCCTGGGCCCTCGCAGCGTTGTGTCAGAGCCAGCAGCTGCCGCAGGAGGTTGGGGAGCCATCGGAGCTGCCCCCTTGGGTCCAACTGGCGCCGGAGTCGGACCCACTCACCCCGCCTCTCTGCCGCCGTCACCGCCGCCCTCTCCATGCCAGCCGGCTAACAGCCCACGTGCTCCGCTTTCCCCCATCCAGCCCTCGGCTTCCCGCCGTTCGGGGAGGCGCAAGCCGGCGAGTATGACGGGAAGGTGGCCTGGGAGGCCTATGTTGCCCAGTTTGAGATGCTAGCTGCTGCCCAGGGCTGGGACGAAGCTGAGAAGGCGCTGCAGTTGGCAACAGCGCTTCGGGGCCCAGCTGTGGAAGTGTTGGGGCACCTGCCGCCGGCCCAACGTGCCTCTTACGGGAGCATGGCGGAGGCCCTGCGGCGTCGTTTCGGGCACCACCTTCAGGCCGAGGTGTACCGAGCTCGCCTGAAGAAGCGGACTCGGGAGCGCGGCGAGACACTGTCGCAGCTGGCGCAGGACGTGGAAGCGCTGGTCAGAAGGTCGTATCCTGCTGCCCCGGAAGAGATGATCGTGGTGCTGGCCCGCGATTTCTTTGTTGACGCTCTGCACGACCAGCAGCTGCAGATTTACGTTAAGCAGGCGCACCCTGGGGACCTGCAGGTGGCGCTGGCGAGGGCCTTGGAATTCGAGGCCTTCCTGAAGACGACCAGCGGCCTAGGGGCGGCCCCCCAGCCCCGCCGTGACCTCCGGGGCCGGAAGGCGAAGGTGGAGAAGAAGGCGACGTCGAGGAAGGCGAGCCCGGACGGTTTTCTCGGCTCGTGTTGGGGCTGTGGCAAGAAGGGGCACATGCGCAGTCGTTGTCCGAGGGAGCGAAGGACGCGTTCCCTTGATCGACTGAGTTCGAGCGCCTGCCTCAAGCCAAAGGAGGTAGTGCAGGCGGGAAACCCGGACAGGCTGGAGAAGGGGGCCGAATCCCAGCCGTCAGTCCCCGGGCCCCGACTTGCGTAAGCTGCCGCCGGATAACCAGTGCGATGCAGGTGGAGGGCTCAGTGGACGGGAAGCCATGCCGCGTGACAGTGGACACCGGGGGCTGAGGAGTCCTCGGCGCGGCCTGACCCGGGGTACTGTGTGCAGCTCAAGGGCCCAGTGGAGGTTCGTATCGGCGTAGGCAGCGCTGTGGAGCGGCTGCCGGTGTACGTCGCCGATCTGGACGAGCCGTGTTTGCTGGGCCTCGACTACCTGACGCAGAGCAAGGCTTGTGTCGACCTCGGACGGAAGCTGGTGAGGGTACGCGGTCAAGACGTGCCTTTGCTTCCGGAGGTTGGCTGTGCAGAGGTAGTCGCGGCTGAGCGTCTGCACCTTGCCCCTAGGACGGAGGCCAGGGTCCGGTGTCGCCTGTCCAGAGCGATGCGTGGAGCGGAAGGCATGGTGGAGCCCACGGAAAACCTGCGGCTGGCTGACGGCGTGGCAGTCGGACGGAGCCTCGTTGGGGCGGGGGAGGAGTTAGTTACGGTGCTGGTAGCTAACTTCTCCGACGAGGCCCGGAAGGTACCCGCTGGTGCCAAGCTGGGCACCTGTGAGGAGGTGGAGCGCCCAGAGGAGACGTCGGGCAGCAAGGAGTCGGCCGCTGTGGGGCCGCTGCCCGACTTCCTGGAGGATTTGGCGCACCGGAGCGCCGCTAACCTGACGGAGGCGCAGACGGAGAAGATGCGCCACCCTGGCCCAGTACGCGGACGTGTTCAGCAGGGGTGACTTGGATCTGGGCCGCACGGGGTTGGTGAAGCATAGCATCAACACGGGAAATAGTGTGCCCATCAAGAGCCCGCCCCGACGTATTGCACCAGCCAGGCGGGAGGAAATGCAGCGCACTGTCAACGAGCTGGCGGCGCAGGGGGTGATTGAGCGGTCAGACAGTCCTTGGTCCTCAGCGGTAGTCCTGGTTAAGAAGAAGGACGGCACGCAGCGCTTCTGTGTGGACTACCGGGCGCTGAATGATGTGACTGTCAAGGACTCTTACCCCCTGCCTAGGATCGACGACACGCTCGACGCACTGGTGGGGGCCAGGTGGTTCTCCACACTCGACCTGAAGTCGGGTTACCACCAGGTGGAGATGGCAGAGGAGGATAAGCCGAAGACCGCTTTCTCTTTCGGGCAGGGTTTGTGGCAGTTCAACGTCATGCCCTTTGGTCTCTGCAACGCCCCTGGCTGTTTCGAGCGCCTGATGGAGAGGGTGTTGGAGGGCCTGCAGTGGAAGACAGCGCTCGTCTACATCGATGACGTCATCGTCTTCGGGAGCACCTTCGAGGAGGAGCTGGAGCGGCTGGAGGAGGTACTACAGCGGCTGAGGAAGGCCACCCTCAAGCTCAGCCCCAAAAAGTGTTCGCTCTTCCAGCACGAGGTACCGTTCCTGGGGCATGTCGTCAGTCGGGACGGCGTGTGCACCGACCCGCAGAAGGTGGCAGTGGTGGAGAAGTGGCCCGTTCCACCAATGTGGCGGAAGTTAGGAGTTACCTGGGCCTGTGCACGTACTACCGCCGCTTCGTGCAGGACTTCGCCAGCGTGGCAGCCCTCTCCACCGGCTCACCAGGAAAGGGCGTGCTTCCTGTGGGACGAGGAGTGCCAGGCCGCGTTCGACGGCCTGAAGAAGGCACTGGTGGAGGCACCGGTCCTGCCTTACCCGGACCCGAAGCTTCCCTACCTGTTGGACACCGACGCCAGTGCCGAGGGCGTCGGGCGGTCCTGTCACAGGTGAAGGACGGAAGGAGCACGTCGTGGCCTACTACAGCGCCAAGTTCAGTAGACCTGAGCGCAACTTCTGCTTGACGATGAAGTATCTGCTGGCGGTGGTGAAGAGTCTCGAGCACTTCCACCCGTACCTATACTGCGATGAGTTCACCGTCCGGACCGACCACGCTGCCCTGCAGTGGTTTAAGAAGCTGAAGGCGCCGGAGGGTCATCTGGATAGGTGGTTGGGTCGTCTCGAGCAGTATAACTATCGCATCTTCCACAGCCGGGTCGTGTCCACAGCAACGCTGACAGTCTGAGTCGACGCCCGTGTGAGGCTGGCTGCTCACACTGTGCCCAGAAGGACTCTGACCCTCTGTGCCTCCGCCTGCAGGTGCTGGCGGGCGTCGCTGAGGGATGACAAGTGGCGTAAGGCGCAGCGTGAGGACGCTGATCTCGCTCCCATCATCCAGTGGCTCGAGGCTGGCGGGGAGCGCCCGGCTGGGAGGCAGTGGCGGTGGAGAGCCCCGCCACCAAGTGCCTAGTAGATCAGTGGGAAACTTTGCGAGTAGACGAGAGGTGTGTTAGTAAAGCGCTGGGAGGCGTTGAGCGGCGTGGGTGGTGACGCGTGGGTTGTAGTAGTGCCCCGAGCCTTGCGCGCTGAGGTGCTGAGGAGTTACATGCCGGGCTTACCAGTGGCCACTTGGGCGAAAAAGACCCTGTGCCGTCTCCGTCAACGCTTCTACTGGGTGGGAATGCGAAGTGACGTGTCCGGTGGTGTAGAGCGTGTGACGTGTGCGGTGCAAAGAAGGGCCCCGCCAAGAGAAACCGAGCTCCGTTACAGGTGTACTGCGTTGGGGCGCCCATGGAGCGGGTGGCCGTGGACATTGCCGGCCCGCTGCCTCTCACGCCACGGGGTAACCGGTACATCTGTGTGGTGATGGACTATTTCACCGTGGCCTGAGGCGTATGCACTCCCTAACCACGAGGCCGAGACCGTGGCGGGCGTGCTGGTGAATGAATTCTTTACCGGTTTGGTGTACCCGCGAACTGCACTCTGACCAAGGCCGTGAGTTTGAGTCCCGAGTGTTCCGGGAGTGTTGCGAGCTGTTGGGGGTGCGCAAGACCCGGACGACGCCCCTCCATCCGCAGTCTGACGGCATGGTGGAGCGCTTCAATCGGACCCTTGCGCAACAGCTGGCCAAGTATTGCGGGGAAGGCCAAGAAGACTGGGACGTCAAGCTGCCCGCTATGTTGATGGCGTACCGGTCCGCTGTGCATGAGGCAACGGACTACGCCCGCCCGCCTTATGTTCGGCCGGGAGCTAAGGCTACCGGTGGATTTGGCCACGGGGCGGCCCCCCGACGTGAGCTTGCCCACCGTCACCTCTGGCTTCGCAGCGGCACTGCAGGAAAGCCTGGCTGAGGTGCACCGACGCGTACGGGGCAAGCTCAAGGTGGCAGGCCAGGCCATGAAGGAGACATACGACCGGCGCATGAGGGACGTGAGGTACTCCGTGGGTGACAGAGTGTGGCTGCATAACCCCCGCCGTAAACGAGGGCTCTCGCCGAAGCTACAGAGCCCCTGGGAGGGGCCGTACACGGTGGTGGCAGCCCTCTCTGACGTCACCTACCGGATTCGACGGGGACGAAAGCGCCCGTCTGTTGTCCACGTGGACCGGCTGTGGCGTTACCACGGTCCAGGGCGCTACTCCTGGGGCCACGGTGAGGAAGGAGAGGACGTAGGCCCCAGCAGCAGCGACGAGGACGTGTCAGAGGTTGACCACGGGGCGAACGAGAACATGGGCGGTGCGGGCGAAGCGGCAGATGTCAGTGACGACCCTGAGCAAGTACCTGGGGCCGACGACGCGGCTCTGGGTGCCACCGCCTGCCTGCCGCCGCCCGCATCCCAGCGGCGCCCTCGGCGAGAGAGGCGTCGGCCGGGATGGTTAAGAGACTTTAGTGATGTCCCAGGGGACTGATTAGTTTGATTAATTTCATGTTTTGTTTGTTGAATGTTGGGGCAGCCGGGTCGACTGCCTTCTGAAGGGGGAGATAGTGTTACGAATGTGCTGTATGTAAATGATTGTATGTGTAATGTAATGAAATTGTAGCATGATGCAATGTTAGCTCAGCATGGTGCAACTCTACTTGTTGGGACAAGAGAGACAGGAGGGGGCCCGGGGCCGCCGGGCAGGAAGTGCTGAGTCGAGCAGTGGGTGAGCAAGGGTGGCTGAGGAGTTGTAGGGGAGAAGACGCGTGTCTGGGCTTGAGAGAGTGTTGAGCTGCTCCGCTCGCGAGCTGTGTGCATCCGTGTGTGCGTGTCTGCCGTGCCCCTGTACTGTGCCTGATTAACTAACTGTTCTGTGCCCTTGAAAGTTGCTGTACTCTGTACTGTGTGAAGAACCTGTCATTAAACTAGAACTTAGTGTTGAACGTGTATCCTTTGTGCCCTGCCTCGTTCTCCCCTCCCCTCGGTGTTCGGTGTGGGCCGCTGTGAGTGACTGGTGCCCGTGTGGTTGTTCTGTTGTGAGGATCACGCCGCCTGCCTGCCCGTGGATGGTGTGTGGTAGGGGGGGTGGCGTAACAATACACATAAAATAAGCTAAATTTGAATTGAAATATATATACAAAATACATAAAATAATATAAATTTGTATCAAAATATTTATACAAATACACATATAATAACGTAAATTTTTATAAAAATATATAAACAAAATACTCATTAAATAATGTAAATACGTATAAAAAATTTGTACAAAATAAACATATAATAATATAATTCGTATCAAAATAAATAAACAAAATACCAATAAAATAATGTAAATTTGTATGAGAAAACATATACAAAATACACATAAAATAACGCAAATAACACAAATTTCTTTAAAAATATTTGTATAAAAATGCACATAAAATAAAGTAAATGTGCATAAAAATATATATACAAAACACGCATTAAATAATGTAAATGCGTATAAAAATATGTATACAAAATACCTATCAAATAATATAAATTCGTATTAAAATATATATACAAAATGCACGTACAATTAGGTAAATTCGTATTGAAATAGATATGCGAAATACACATCAAATAATGTAGATTTGTATTAAAATATATATATGAAAACACATAAAACAAGGTAAATTTCTATGAAAATATATATACAAAATACACATAAAATGATGTAAATACGTATAAAAATGTATATACAAAATACACCTAAAATAATGTAAATTCGTCTCAAAATCAATAAACTAAATTTCAATAAAAGAATGTATATATGTAGGTAAATAAATATACAAAATAATATATGAAATAACTAAAATTTGTATAAAAGTAAATACAAAAATTATCAAAAATAGTTTCAATTTGTATGGAAATAGATATACAAAATACACATAAAATTTTATAAATTTGTATTGAAAGACATATACAAAATACACATAAAATAATGTAAATTTGTATGAAAATATATAAACAAATAGACTTAAAGAAACATATATTTGTATAAAATATATATAGAAAATGCACATTAAATAATGTAAATATGTAAAATAAAATACATACAAATAATACATAGAATAATGTAAAATCGTATCAAAATAAATACACAGAATATCAATAAAATAATATAAATTTGTATGAAAATAAAGATGCAAAATACCCATAAAAAAACATATTTTTATAAAAATATGCATACAAAAACACACCAAATAATTAAATTTGTATTAAAATAAATATACAAAATGCACATACAATATAGTAAATTTGTATTGAAATAGATATGCAAAACACACATAAAACAATGTAAACTTATTTCAAAATATATATACGAATACACATAAAAAAACGTAGATTTCTATAAAAATATATATAAAAAATACATACAAAAATACAAAAAAATAGTTTAAATTTGTATGAAAATAAATATACAAAATACACATACAATTAGGTAAATTTGTATTGAAATACATATACAAAATACACATAAAATAATGTAAATTTGAGTGAAAATATATAAACAAATACACTTTAAATAACAAATTTGTATAAAATACATATACAAAATACACATTAAATAATGCAAATATGTATGAAAAAAATATATACAAAACACAAATAGAATAGTGTAAAATCGTATCAAAATAAATACACAGAATATTAATAAAATAATGTATATTTGTATGAAAATAAAGATGCAAAATACCCATAAAATAACGCATTTTTTATAAAATATATATATACCAAAATACACATAAAATATTTAAATTTGTATCAAAATAAATATACAAAAAGCACATTCATTAAGGTAAATTTGTATTGAAAAAGATATGCAGAAAACATATAAAACAATGTAAATTTGTTTCAAAATATATATACGAATACACAAAATAACGTAGATTTCTATAAAAATATATATACAAAATACACATAAAATGAAGTAAATACGTATAAAAAAATGTATACAAAATACACATATAAATTTGTATGAAAAAATACATATATATACAAATACACATATAATAACATGAATTTGTAAAAAAATTGTATCAAAATGTATACGAATACACTCAATAAAATAACGTAAATTTTTATGAAAATGTCTAAACAAAATACACATAAAATAATTTAGATACATAGAAAAATATATATACAAAATACACATAAAATAATGTAAATTCGTATCAAAATAAATAAACAAAATTCCAATAAAAGAATGTATATATGTAGGAAAATATATATACAAAATACAAATAAAAAACACTAAAATTTCTATAAAAATATATACAAAAATACACAAAAATAATTTAAATTTGTTTGAAAATAGATATGCAAAATACACATAAAATTAGGCAAATTTGTATTGAAATACATATACAAAATACACATAAAATATATAAATATATAAACAGATACACATAAAATAACGTAAATTTGGATAAAATATATATACAAAATAAACATTGATAATTTAAATATGTATAAAAAAATATATACAAAATACACATAGAATAATGTTAAATCGTATCAAAATAGATAAACAGAATATCAATAAAATAATGTAAATTTGTATGAAAATAAAGATGCAAAATACCCATATAATAACACATATTTGCATAAAAATATATATACCAAAATACACATAAAATAATTGAATTTGTTTTAAAATAAATATCCAAATGCACACACAATAAGTTAAATCTGTATTTAAATATATATGCAAAATATATATAAAGAATGTAAATTTGTTTCAAAATATATATACGGATACACATAAAATAAAGTAGATTTCTATAAAAATATAAATACAAAATACACATAAAATTCAGTAAATACGTATAAAAAAATATATCCCAAATACACATAAAATAATGTAAATTCGTATCAAAATAAATAAACAGAATACCAATAAAAGAATGTTTATTTGTATATATATAAATATATATATATATATATATATATATATATATATATATATATATATATATATATATATATATAAATATATAAAATACACATTAAATAACGTAAATTTGTTTAAAACTATACACAAAAATACACAGAAGTAATTAAATTTGTTTGAAAATAGATATACAAAATACACATAAAATAAGCTAAATTTGAATTAAAATATATATACAAAGTACATAAAATAATGTAAATTTGTATCAAAATATTTGTAAAAATACACATATAATAAGGTGAATTTGTATAAAAACATATAAACAAAATACTCATTATATGATGTAAGTACGTATAAAGTTTTTTTACAAAATACACATATAATAAAGTAATTCGTATCAAAATAAATAAACAAAATACCAATAACATAATGTAAATTTTTATGAGAAAACATATACAAAATATACATAAAAGAACGCAAATTTCTATAAAAATATATGTACAAAAATGCATATAAAATAAATTTGCATAAAAATATATATACAAAAAACACATTAAATAAAGTACATGCGTATAAAAATATGTATACAAAATACCTATGAAATAATCTAAATTCGTATCAAATTAAGCTAACAAAATACCAATAAAATAATGGAGTTTTGGATGAAAATATATATAGAAAATACACATAAAATAACCTAAATACAAATACAAATATACACATAAAATAATTTAAAATTGAATGAAATAAATATACAAAATAAACATAAACTAATGTAAATACGTATAATTTTTTTTTTCAAAATACACATATGATAATGTAATTCGTATCAAAACAAATAAACAAAATACCAATAAAATAATGTAAATTTGTATGAGAAAACATATATAAAATACACATAAAATAACGCAAATTTCTACAAAAATATATGTACAAAAATACATATAAAATGAAGTAAATTTGCATAAAAATATATATACAAAACACACATTAAATAATGTACATGCGTATAAAAATATGTACACAAAATACCTATGAAATAATCTAAATTCGTATCGAATTAAATTAACAAAATACCAATAAAATAATGGAATTTTGGATGAAAATATATATAGAAAATACACATTAAATAACCTAAAAACAAATACAAATATACACAAAATAATTTAAAATTGAATGAAATAAATATACAAAATAAACATAAAATAAGGCAAATTTGTAGTGAAATATATGTACAAAATACACATAAAATAATATAAATTTCTATGAAAATATATATACAAATACACAAAAAATAACATGAATTAGTATAAAAATATATATTCAAAATAAACATTAAATAATGTATAAAAATATATATACAAAGTACATATAAAATAATGTAAATTCTTATCAAAATAAATCAACAAAATACCAATAAAATAATATATATTTGAATGAAAATAAATTTACAAAATACACATAACATAAGTAAAATTTGTATTAAAATATATAAAAAAATACCCAGAAATAATTTGAATTTGTATGAAAATAGATATACAAAATACACATAAAACTAGGTAAATTTCTTTTGAAATATATATACAAAATACCCATAAAATATTGTAAATTTGTGTCAACATATATTGTATAAAATATATATACAAAATACACATTAAATTAAGGAAAAATGTATAAAAAAATATATAAAAAATACACATAGAATAATGTAAAATCGTATCAAAATAAATGAACAGAATATCAATAAAATAATGTAAATTTCTATGAAAATAAAGATGCAAAATACCCATAAAATAACGCATATTTCTATAAAAATATATATACAAAAATACACATAAAATAATTAAATTTGTATAAAAATAAATATACAAAATGAACATACAATAACGTAGATTTGTATTGAAATAGATATGCAAAATACACATCAAATAATGTAAATTTGTATCAAAATATTAATACGAAAACACATAAAATAACGTAAATTTCTATGAAAATATATAAAAAAATACACAAAATTATGTAAATACGTATAAAAATATATATACAAAATACATCTAAAATAAGGTAAACTCGTATCAAATTGAATAAACTAAATTTCAATAAAAGAATGTATATATGAAGGAAAATCAATATACAAAATAATATATAAAAAAACAAAAATTTGTATTAAAATACATACAAAAAAACACAAAAATAATTTCAATTTGTATGAAAATAGATATACAAAATCCACATAAAATTAGGTAAATCTGTATTGAAATACATATACAAAATACACATAAAATAATGTAAATTTGTATGGAAATATATAAACAAATAGACATAAATTTACGTATGTTTGTATAAAATATATATAGAAAATACACATTAAATAATGTAAATATGTAAAATAAAATATATACAAAATACATTTTTTTTTTTTTTTTTACAGCAAAGGAGACAGCTCAAGGGCACAAAAAAGTAAACATTAATAAAAAAAGCCCGCTACTCGCTGCTCCTAAAAAGAATCCAAAGAGGTGGCCGAAAGATAGGTCAGTTTCGGGAGGAGAGGTGTCCTGATACCCTCCTCTTGAAAGAGTTCAAGTCGTAGGCAGGAGGAAATACAGATGAAGGAAGATTGTTCCAGAGTTTACCAGCGTGAGGGATGAAAGAGTGAAGATGCTGGTTAACTCTTGCATAAGGGGTTTGGACAGTATAGGGATGAGCATGAGTAGAAAGTCGAGTGCAGCGGGGCCGCGGGAGGGGGGGAGGCATGCAGTTAGCAAGTTCAGAAGAGCAGTCAGCGTGGAAATATCGATAGAAGATAGAAAGAGAGGCAACATTGCGGCGGAATTTAAGAGGTAGAAGACTAACAGTATGAGGAGGAGAGCTGATGAGACGAAGAGCCTTTGCCTCCACTCTGTCCAGAAGAGCTGTGTGAGTGGAGCCCCCCCACACATGAGATGCATACTCCATACGAGGGCGGACAAGGCCCCTGTATATGGACAGCAACTGTGCAGGGGAGAAGAACTGGCGGAGACGGTACAGAACGCCCAGCCTCGAGGAAGCTGATTTAGTAAGAGATGAGATATGAAGTTTCCAGTTGAGATTTTGAGTTAAGGATAGACCGAGGATGTTTAGTGTTGAGGAAGGTGATAGCTGGGTGTTGTCAAAGAATAGGGGATAGTTGTTTGGAAGATTGTGTCGAGTGGATAGGTGGAGAAACTGTGTTTTTGAGGCGTTGAAGGACACCAGGTTCTTCTTGCCCCAATCGGAAATAATAGTAAGGGCTGAGGCTAAGCGTTCTGCAGCCTCCAGCCTTGAGTCGTTAAGCTCCTGAAGGGTGGGTCTTCTATTAAAAGAAGTTGAATAATGCAGAGTGGAATCATCGGCGTAGGAATGGATAGGACAGTTCGTTTTGGAAAGAAGATCATCAATGAACAACAGAAAAAGAGTGGGAGATAGGACAGAACCCTGTGGGACACCACTGTTAATAGATTTAGGGGAAGAACAGTGACCGTCTACCACGGCAGAAATAGAACGGTCAGAAAGGAAACTGGAGATAAAGGTACAGAGAAGGATAGAAACCGTAGGAGGGTAGTTTAGAAAGCAAAGATTTGTGCCAGACCCTATCAAAAGCTTTTGATATGTCCAGCGCAATAGCAAAAGTTTCACCGAAACGGCTAAGAGAGGATGACCAAGAGTCAGTTAAGAAGGCTAGGAGATCACCAGTAGAACGCCCCTTGCGGAACCCATACTGGCGATCAGATAGAAGGTCAGAAGTGGAAAGGTGCTTTTGAATCTTCCGGTTAAGGATTGATTCAAAAGCTTTAGATAGACAAGAAAGTAAAGCAATAGGACGGCAGTTTGAGGGATTGGAGCGGTCACCCTTCTTAGGTACAGGCTGTATGAAGGCATACTTCCAGCAAGAAGGAAAGGTAGATGTTGACAGGCAGAGGCGAAAGAGTTTGACCAGGCAGGGTGACAGCACGGAGGCACAGTTTTAAGGACAATAGGAGGCACTCCATCAGGTCCATAAGCCTTCTGAGGATTGAGGCCAGAGAGGCATAGAAAACATCATTTTGAAGAATCTTTATAACAGGCATAAAGGAGTCAGAGGGGGATGAGTAGGAGAATATGCCCAGAATCGTCCAGAGTGGAGTTTTTAGAAAAGTTTGAGAGAACATAAATGTGTATTACATATTAAAATACACATATATCAATCAGGCAAATAAACTCATTAAAAAATAAAAAGAAAAAAAATACCCAAAAAAAATTTATTTAAAAAATATAAAAAAAAAAAACAAATAATGTACATTAATCAAATAAAAATAATTATATATACATATATATATTATTATATTATTGTGTATTCGTATATATTTTGATACAAGTTTTACTAATTCATGTTATTTTATGTGTATTTGTATATATATTTTCATACAAATTTATATTATTTTAAATTGTATATATTTTATTAAATTTACGTTATTTTATGTTTATTTTGTATATTTATTTCATTCAGATTTACATTATTTTATGTGTATTTTGTAAATGTATTTTAATACAAATTTACCTAGTTTTATGTGTATTTTGTATATTTTTTTTCATACATATTTAAATTATTTTTGTGTATTTTTGTATATAGTTTTATACAAATTTAGGTCATTTTATGTGTATTTTGTATATCTATTTCAACACATATACACATTCTTTTATTGATATTTTGCTTATTTATTTTGACGCGAATTTACATTATGTAATGTGTATTTTGTATATATATTTTTATACGTATTTACATCATTTCATGTGTATTTTGTATATATATTTCTATAGAAATCTACGTTCATTTATGTGTATTCATATAAAGATTTTGAAACAAATTTACACTGTTTTATGTGTATTTTGCATATTTTTTCATTACAAATTTACCTTATTGTATATGCATTTTGTATATTAATTCTAACACAAATTTAATTATTCTATGCGTATTTTTGTATATGTATTTTTATAAAAATATGCTTTATTTCATGGGTGTTTTGCATCTTTATTTTCATATAATTTTACATTATTTTATTGATATTCTGTGTATTTATTTTGATACGATTTTACTTTATTCTATGTGTATTTTGTATATATATATATATATATATATATATATATATATATATATATATATATATATATATATATATATATATATATATATATATATATATATATATATATATATATATATATATATATATATATATATATATATATATATATATATATATATATATATTATACAAATGTACGTTATTTTATGTTTATTTGTTTTCATTTCACACAAATTTACTTTATCTTATGTGTATTTTGAACATGTATTTAAAGACAAATTTAACTAATTATATGTGTATTTTGTATATCTATTTTCATACAAATTGAAATTATTTTTGTGTATTTTCGTATATATTTTTATACAAATTTTCGTTATTTTTTGTGTATTTTGTATATTTATTTTCCTACAAATATACGTTCTTTTATCGGAATTTTATATGTATTTTGTATGTATATTTTCAATGAAAATTTACTCTATTTTATGTGTAATCGTATTTATATTTTGAAACAAATTTACATTAGTGATGTGTATTTTGCATATCTATTTCAATACAAATTTACTTTATTGTATGTGCATTTTATATATTTATTTCAATACAAATTTAATAATTTCATGTGTATTTTTGTGTATATATTTTTATGCAAATATGCGTTATTATATGGGTATTTTGCATCTTTATTTTCATATAAATCTACATTATTTTATTGATATTCTTTTTATTTATTTTGATACGATTTAACATTATTCTATGTGTATTTTGTATATATATTTTTATACATATTTACATTATTTAATGTATATTTTGTATATAGATTTTATCCAAATTTACGTTATTTTATGTGTATTTGTTTATATATTTTCATTCAAATTTACATTATTTTATGTGTATTTTGCATATCTATTTTCAAACAAATTTAAATTATTTTTGTGTTTTTTTGTATATATTTTTATACAAATTTTAGTTATTTTATTTGTATTTTGTATATTTATTTTCCAAGAAATATACATTCTTTTATTGGAGTTTTGTTTATTTATTTTGATACGAGTTTACATTATTTTATGTGTATTTTGTATATATATTTTTCTACGTAATTACTTTATTTTACGTGTATTTTGTATATTTTATTATATTTTTATTGTATATTAATAAAAATTTACATTATTTTATTGTGTGTATTCGTATTTATTTTTATACAAATTTTATACTTATTCATTTTTTTTATGTATATTTGTATATATATTTTCATACAAATTTATATTATTTTATGTGTATTTTTACATTGTTTTCATTACAAATTTACCCTATTTTATGATTATTTTGTATATTTATTTCATTCAATCTTAAATTATTTTAAATGTATATTTGTATTTCTATTTATGTAATTTTATGTGTATTTTCTATATATATTTTCATCCAAGATTACATTATTTTATAGGTATTTTCTTAATTTAATTCGATACGAATTTTGATTTTTTCATTGTTAGTTTGTATACATATTTTTATACTCATTTACATTATCTAATGTGTGTTTTGTGTATATCTTTTTTATGCAAATTTACTTTATTTTATGTGCATTTTTGTACATATATTTTTATAGAAATTTGCGTTATTTTATGAATATTTTGTATATGTTTTCTCATTCAAATTTACATTATTTTATTGGTATTTTATTCATTTATTTTGATACGAATTACATGATTATATGTGTATTTTGTACATATTTTTTTATATGTATTTACATTATTTAATGTGTATTTTGTTTATATACTTTTATACAAATTTACGTTATTAAATGTGTATTTGTATAAATATTTTGATACAAATTTACATTGTTTTATGCATTTTGTATATATATTTCAATTCAAATTTAGCTTATTATATATGTTTTTTGTATATCTATTTTCACACAAATTTAATTACTTATGTGTATTTTTGTATATAATTTTTTATAAATTTACGTTATTTTACGTGTATTTTGTATATTTATATTTATACAAATACACATTCTTTTATTAGTATTTTGTTTATTTATTTTGATACGAGTTTACATTATTTTATGTGTATTTTGTATACCTTTTCTTTTTTTATACGTATTTACTTCATTTTATGTGTATTTTGTATATATATTTTCATAGAAATCTACATGATTTTATGTGTATTCGTATATATATTTTGAAATAAATTTACATTGTTTTATAAGTATTTTGCATATTTATTTCAATACAAATTTACCTTATTGTATATGCATTTTGTATATTTATTTTGATACAAATTCAAATATTTTATGGGTGTCTTGGTATATATATTTAAAAAAAAATTGAGTTATTTTATGGGTATTTTGCATCTTAATTTTCATACAAATTTACATTATTTTTTTAATATTCTGTTTATTTATTTTGCTACGATTTTACAATCTTCTCTTTGGGTTTTGTATATATTTTTTTATACATATTTACATTACTTAATGTGTATTTTGTATACAAATTTACGTTATTTTAAGTGTATTTGTTTAAGTATTTTCATTCAAATTTACATTATTTTATGTGTATTTTGTAAATGTATTTCAATTCAAATTTACCTAATTTTATGTGAATTTTGTATAATTATTTTCAAACAAATTTAAATAATTTTTGTGTATTTTTGTATATATTTTTATACAAATTTACGTTAATTTATGTGTATTTTGTGTATCTATTTTCATACAAATACTCATTCTTTTATTGAAATTTTGTTTATTTATTTTGACCCGAATTTACATTATTTAATGTCTATTTTGTATATATATTTTTATACGTATTTACAGCATCTCAAGTGTATTTTGTATATATATTTCTAAAGAAATCTGCGTTATTTTATGTGTATTCGTATATATATTTTGAAACAAATTTACATTGTTTTATGTGTATTTTGCATTTTTTTTTAATAAAAATTTACCTTATTGTATGTGCATTTTGTATATTAATTCTAATACAAATCTAATTATAGAATATGTGTATTTTATATATATATTTTTATTAAAAATGCGTTATTTTATGGTTATTTTGCATCTTTATTTTCATTCAAATTTACATTATTTTATTAATATTCTGTGTATTTATTTTTGATACGATTTTACATTATTCTATTTGTGTTTTGTATATATATTTTTTATACATATTTACATTATTTAATGTATATTTTGTATATTTATTTGATACAATTTTACGTTATTTTAAGTGTATATGTTTATATATTTTCATTCAAATTTACATTATTTTATGTGTATTTTGTATATGTATTTCAATACAAATTTACCTAATTTTATATGTATTTTGTATATTTATTTTCATACAAATTTAAATTAATTATGTTTTTTTTGTATATAGTTTTATACAAATTTAGGTTATTTTATGTGTATTTTGTATATCTATTTTCATATAAATACATATTCTTATATTGATATTTTGTTTATCTATTTTGACGCGAATTTATATTATTTAATGTCTATTTTGTAAATATATTTTTATACGTATTTACATCATTTCATGTGTATTTTATATATATATTTCTATAGAAATGTACTTTATTTTATATGTATTCGTATATATATTTTGAAGCAAATGTACATTTTTATGTGTATTTTGCATATTTTTTCAATACAAATCTAGCTTATTGTATATCCATTTTTTATATTAATTTTAATACAAATTTAATAATTCTATGTGTATTTTTGTATGTGTATTTTTATAAAAATATGCTTTATTTTATGGTTATTTTACATCTTTATTTTCATACAAATTTACATTATTTTATTGATATTCTACTCATTCATTTTGATACGATTTGACATTATTCTATGTGTATTTTGTATATATTTTTCATACAAATTTACGTTATTTTATGTGTATTTGTTTATATATTTTGACAGAAATTTACAATATTTTAGGGGTATTTTGTATATATATTTCAAAAGAAATTTACCTAGTTTTATGTGAATTTTGTATATCTATTTTCATACAAACTCAAATTATTTTTATGTATTTTTGTATATATTTTAATACAAATTTTAGTTATGTTATGTGTATTTTGTAAATTTATTTTCATTCAAATATATATTATTTTATTGGTATTTTGTTGATTTATATTGTTACGAATTTACATTATTTTATATGTATTTTGTATATATATTTTTATTCGCATTTACATTATTTACTATTTATTTTGAATATATATTTTAATACAAATTCATGGAGTTTTATGTGAATTTGTATATATATTTTCATTTAAATTTACATTATTTTATGTGTATTTTGTATATATATTCCATTACAAATTTACCTTATTTTATGTTTATTTTGTATGTGTATTATGTATATTTATATTTATACAAATACACATTCTTTTATTGGTATTTTGTTTATTTATTTTGATTCGAATTTACATTATTTTATGTGTATTTTGTATACATTTTTTTTATACGTATTTACTTAATTTTATGTGTATTTTGTATATATATTTTTATAGAAATCTACATTATTTTATGTGTATTCGTATATATATTTTGAAACAAATTTACATTGTTTTATATGTATTTTGCATATCTATTTTAATACAAATTTACCTTATTGTATGTGCATTTTGTATATTTATTTTAATACAAATTCAAATATTCTATGTGTATTTTGTTATATATATTTTCATAAAAAATGCGTTATATTATGGGTATTTTACATCTTAATTTTCATACAAATTTACATTATTTTATTATTATTCTGTGTATTCATTTTTAAACGATTTTGCATTATTCTATTTGTGTTTTGTATTTTTTTTTTGTATAGATTTACGTTATTTAATGTGAATTTTGTAAATATATTTTATACAAATATACATCATTTTAAGTGTATTTGTTTATTTATTTTCATTGAAATTTACATTATTTTAAGTGTATTTTGTATATGTATTTAAATACAAATTTACCTAGTTTTATGTGTATTTTGTATATTTATTTTCATACAAATTTAATTTATTTTTGTGTATTTTTGTATATAGTTTTATACAAATTTAGGTTATTTCATGTGTTTTTTGTATGTCTATTTTCATACAAATACACATTATTTTATTGATATTTTGTTTATTTATTTTGACGCGAATTTACATTATTAATGTGTATTTTGTATATATATATTTTTATACGTATTTTCATCATTTCATGTGTATTTTGTTAATATATTTCTATAGAAATCTACGTTATTTTATGTGTATTCGTATATATATTTTGAAATAAATTTACACTGTTTTATGTGTATTTTGCATATTTTTTCAATACAAATTTATCTTATTGTATGAGCATTTTGTATATTAATTTTAATACAAATTTAATTATTCAATGTGTATTTTTGTATATATATTTTTATTAAAATATGCTTCATTTTATGGGTATTTTGCATCTTTATTTTCATACAAATTTACATTATTTTAATGATATTCTGTGTATTTATTTTGATTCGATTTTACATTATTCTATGTGTATTTTGTGTATATATATATATATATATATATATATATATATATATATATATATATATATATATATATATATATATATATATATATATATATATATATATATATATATATATATATATTTTTTTTTTATACAAATGTACGTTACTTTATGTGTATTTGTTTTCATTTCATACAAATTTACATTATTTTATGTGAATTTTGTGCATGTATTTAAATACAAATTTAACTAATTATATGTGTATTTTGTATATCTATTTTCATACAAATTGAAATTATTTTTGTGTATTTTTGTATATATTTTTATATAAATTTTCATTACTCTATGCGTATTTTGTATATTTATTTTCCTACAAATATACGCTCTTTTATTGGAATTTTGTTTATTTATTTTGATACGAATTTACATTATTTATGTGTATTTTGCATATATATTTCAATACAAATTTACTTTATTGTATGTGCATTTTGTATATTTATTTTAATACAAATTTTATTATTTTATATGTATTTTTGTATATATATTTTTATACAAATATGCGTTATTATATGGGTATTTTGCATCTTTATTTTCATACAAATTTACATTATCTTATTGATATTCTGTTTATTTATTTTGATACGATTTAACATTATTTTATGAGTATTTTGTATATATACTTTTATACATAATTATATAAAATGTTTAATGTATATTTTGTATATATATTTTATCCAAATTTACGTTATTTTATGTGTATTTGTTTATGTACTTTCATACAAATTTACATTATTTTATGTGTGTTTGTATATGTATTTCAATACAAATTTGCCTAAGTTTATTAGTATTTAGCATATCAATTTTCAGACAAATTTAAACTGTTTTTATTTATTTTTGTATATACTTTTATAAAAAAAATTAGTTATTTTATTTGTATTTTGTATATATATTTTCCTTCAAATATACGTTCTTTTATAAGAATTTTGTTGATTTATTTTTATTCGAATTTACATTATTTTATGAGTATTTTGTATATATATTTTTCTACGTATTTACATTTTTTATGTTTATTTTGTATATATATTTTCTTAAAAATTTACGTTATTTTATTGTATGTATTCGTATATATTTTGATACAAATTTTAAACAAATTCATGTTATTTTATGTGTATTTGGATATATATTTTCATAAAAATTTACATTATTCTATGTGTATTTTGTACATATATTTCATTACAAATTTACCTTATTTTATGTTTATTTTGTATATTTATTTCACTTAATTTTAAATTATTTTATGTGCATATTTGTATGTCTGTTTAGGTTATTTGATGTGTATATTCAATATATATTTTCATCCATAATTACATTTTTTTATTGGTATTTTGTTAATTTAATTCGATACTAATTTAGATTATTTCATAGGTATTTTGTATACATATTTTTTTAAGCATTTACATTATTTAATGTGTGCTTTGTATATCTATTTTTATGCAAATTTACTTTATTTTACGTGCATTTTTGTACATATATTTTTATAGAAATTTCCGTTATTTTATATGTATTTTGAATATATTTTATCATATAGATTTACATTAATTTATTGGTATTTTGTTTATTTATTTTCATTCGAATTACATTATTATATGTGTATTTTGTACATATTTTTTATACGTATTTAAATTATTTAATGAGTATTTTGTTTATATATTTTTATACAAATTTACGTTATTATGTGTGTATTTGTATAAATATTTTTATAAAAATTAAAATTATTTTATGTATTTTGTATATATATATATATATATATATATATATATATATATATATATATATATATATATATATATATATATATATATATATATATATATATATATATATAAATATATATATATATATATATATATATATATATATATATTTTATATATATATTTCAATTCAAATTTAGCTTATATTATGTGTATTTTGTATATCTATTTTCATACAAATTTAAATTACTTTTGTGTATTTTTGTATATAGTTTTATACAAATTTACGTTATTTTATGTATATTTTGTATATTTATTTTTATACAAATACACATTTTTTTATTGGTATTTTGTTTATTTATTTTGATACGAATTTACATTATTCTATGTGTATTTTGTATATATATTTTATACAAATGTACGTTATTTTATGTGTGTTTGTTTTCATTTCATACAAATTTACATAATTTTATGTGTATTTTGTACATGTATTTAAAGACAAATTTAACTAATTATATGTGTATTTTGAATATTTATTTTCCTACAAATATACGTTCTTTTATCGGAATTTAGTTTGCTTATTTTGATACGAATTTACATTATTTTAGGTGTATTTGGTATGTATATATATTTTGGTATGTATATTTTACATCATTTTATATGTATTTTGTATGTATATTTTCATAGAAATTTACTCTATTTTATGTGTATTCGTATACATATTTTGATACAAATTTACATAATAGATGTGTATTTTGCATATCTATCTCAATGCAAATTTACTTTATTGTATGTGCATTTTGTATATGTATTTCAATACAAATTCGCCTAATTTTATGTGTATTTTGCACATATATTTTCAAACAAATTTAAATTATTTTTTGTGTATTTTTGTAAATTTTTTTATTCAAATTTTAGTTATTTTATTTGTATTTTGTATATATATTTTCCTACATATATACATTCTTTTATTGTAATTTTGGTTATTTATTTTGATACGAATTTACATTATTTTATGTGTATTTTGTATATATATTTTTCTACGTATTTAAATTATTTTATGTGTATTTTGAATATACATTTTCATAAAAATTTACGTAATTTTATTGTGTGTATTCGTATATATTTTGATACAAATTTTATACCAATTCATGTTATTTTATGTGAATTTGTATACTGTATATATTTTAATACAAATTTACATTATTTTATGTGAATTTTGTACATATATTTCATTACAAATTTACCTTGTTTTATTTTTATTTTGTATATTTATTTCATTCAATTTAAAATTATTTTATGTGTATATTTCTATTTGTGTTTAGGTTATTTTATGTGTATTTTCAATATATATTTTCATTTATAATTACATTATTTTATTGGTATTTTGATAATTTATTTCGATACTAATCTAGAATATTTCATAGGTATTTTGTATACATATTTTTATGCGCATTTACATTATTTAATTTGAGCTTTATATATATATATTTTTAAGCAAATTTACTTTATTTTACGTGCATTTTTGTATATATATTTTTATAGAAATTTGCGATATTTTATACGTATTTTGTATATATTTTCTCATACAAATTTACATTAATTTACTGGTATTTTGATTATTTATTTTGATACGAATTACATTATTATATGTGTATTTTGTACATATTTTTTTATACGTATTTAAAGTGTTTCATGAGTATTTTGTTTATATATTTTTATACAAATTTACGTTATTATATGTGTATTTGTATAAATATTTTGATACAAATTTACATTATTTTATGTATTATGTATATATATCTCAATTCAAATTTAGCTTATTTTATGTGTATTTTGTATATCTATTTTCATACAAATTTAATTACTTTTGTGTATTTTTGTACATAGTTTTATACAAATTTACGTTATTTTATGTGTATTTTGTATATTTATATTTATACAAATACACATTCTTTTATTGGTATTTTGTTTATTTATTTTGATTCGAATTTACATTATTTTATGTATATTTTGTATACATTTTTTTATACGTATTTACTTAATTTTATGTGTATTTTGTATATATATTTTTATAAAAATCTACGTTATTTTATGAGTTTTCGTATATATATTTTGAAACAAATTTACATTGTTTTATATGTATTTTTGAATATCTCTTTCAATATAAATTTACCTTACTGTATGTGCATTTTGTATATTTATTTCAAAACAAGTTCAAATATTTTTATAAAAAATGCGGTATTTTATGGGAATTTTGCATCTTTATTTTTTTACAAATTTACATTATTTTATAGATATTCTGTGTATTTATTTTGATACGATTTTACATTATTCTATTTGTTTTTTGTATATATATTTTTTATACACATTTACATTATTTAATGTGTATCTTGCATATATATATTTTATACAAATTTACGTTATTTTAAGTGTATTTATTTATATATTTTCATTCAAATTTACATTATTTTATGTGTATTTTGTATGTGTATTTCATTACAAATTTACCTAATTTCATGTGTATTTTGTATATTTCTTTTCATACAAATTTAAATTATTTTTGTTTATTTTTGTATATAGTTTTATACAAATTTAGGTTATTTTATGTACGCATTTACATTATTTAATGTGTGTTTTGTATACATATTTTTATGCAAATTTACTTTATTTTTTGTGCATTTTTGTACATATATTTTTATAGAGATTTGCGTTATTTTATGTGTATTTGTATATGTTTTCTCATACAAATTTAGATTATTTCATTGCTATTTTGTTTATTTATTTTGATACGAATTACATGATTATATATGTTTTTTGTACATATTTTTTATACGTATTTATATTACTTAATGTGTATTTTGTTTACATATTTTTTTAACAAATCTACGTTATTATATGTATTTGTATGAATATTTTGATACAAATTTACATTATTTTATGTATTTTATATATACATTTCAATTCAAATTTAGCTTATTTTATGTGTATTTTGTATATCTGTTTTCATACAAATTTAATTACTTTTGTGTATTTTTGTATATAGTTTTATACAAATTTACGTTATTTTATGTGTATTTTGTATATATATATATTTATACAAATACACATTCTTTTATTGGTATTTTGTTTATTTATTTTGATACGATTTTACATTATTTTATGTGTAATTTGTATACATTTTTTTATACGTATTTACTTCATTTTATGTGTATTTTGTATATATTTTTTATAGAAATCTACGTTATTATATGTGTATTCGTATATATATTTTGAATCAAATTTACATTCTTTTATATATATTTTGCATATCTATTTCAATACAAATTTACCTTATTGTATGTGTATTCTTTATATTTATTTTAATACAAATTTTAATATTTTATGTGTATTTTGGTATATATATTTTTATAAAAAAATGTATTATTTTATGGGTATTTTGCATCTTATTTTTCATACAAATTTACATTATTTTATTAATATATATATAAATACATATATATATATATATATATATATATATATATATATATATATATATATATATATATATATATATATATATATATATATATATATATATATATATATATATATATATATATATATATATATATATATATATATATATATATATATATATATATATATATATATATATTTTTTTTATTCATATTTATATTATTTAATGTGTATTTTGTATATATATTTGATACAAATTTACGTTATTTTAAGTGTATATGTTTGTATATTTTCATTCAAATTTACATTATTTTATGTGTATTTTGTATATGTATTTCATTACAAATTTACCTAATTTTATGTATATTTTGTATATTTATTTTAATACAAATTTAAATTATTTTTGTGTATTTTTGTATATAGTTTTATACAAATTTAGGTTATTTTATGTGTATTTTGTATATCTATTTTCATACAAATACACAATCTTTTATTGATATTTTGTTTATTTATTTTGACGCGAGTTTACAATATATAATGTGTATTTTGTATATATATTTTTATACGTATTTACATCATTTCATGTGTATTTTGTATATATATATATATATATACAATAATATATATTTTCATTCAAATATGTATTATTTTATTGGTATTTTGTTGATTTATATTGATACGAGTTTACATTATTTTATATGTACCTTGTACATATATTTTTATACGCATTTACATTATTTAATATTTATTTTGAATATATATTTTTATACAAATTTATGGTATTTTATGTGTATTTGTATATATATTTTCATATAAATATTCATTATTTTATGTGTATTTTGTACATATATTTCATTACAAATTTACCTTATTATATGTTTATTTTGTATGTGTATTTTGAATATTTATATTTATAAAAATACTCATTCTTTTATTGGTATTTTGTTAATTTATTTTGATTCGAATTTACATTATTTTATGTGTATTTTGTATACATTTTTTTATACGTATTTACTTAATTTTATGTGTATTTTGTATATATATTTTTATAGAAATATACGTTATTTTATGTATATTCGTATATATATTTTGAAACAAATTTACATTGTTTTATGTTTTTTTGCATATCTCTTTCAGTACATATTTACCTTATTGTATGTGTATTTTGTATATTTATTTCAATACAAATTTAAATATTTGATGTCTATTTTCGTATATATATTTTTATAAGAAATGCGCTATTTTATGGGAATTTTGCATCTTTATTTTCATACATATTTACATTATTTTATTAATATTCGGTGTATTTATTTTGATACGATTTTACATTATTCTATTTGTTTTTTGTATATATATTTTTTATACATATTTACATTATTTAATGTGTATCTTGCATATGTATTTTATACAAATTTATTATTTATTATCTATTTTCATACAAATACACATTCTTTTCATGATATTTTGTTTATTTATCTTGACACGAATCTACATTATTTAATATGTATTTTGTATATGTATTTTTATACGTATTTACATAATTTCATGTGTCTTTTGTATATATATTTCTATAGAAATCTACGTTGTTTTATGTGTATTCGTATATATATTTTGAAACAAATTTACATTGTTTTATATGTTTTTTTGAATATCTCTTTTAATACAAATTTAGCTTTCTGTATTGGCATTTTGTATATTTATTTCAATACAAATTTAAATATTTTATGTGTATTTTGGAATAGATATTTTTATAAAAAATGCGCTATTTTATGGGAATTTTGCATCTTTATTTTCATACAAATTTACATTATTTTATTGATATTCTGTGTGTTTATTTTGATACGATTTCACATTATTCTATTTGTTTTTTGTACATATTTTTTTTTATACACATTTACATTATTTAATGTGTATCTTGCATATATGTTTTATACAAATCTACGATATTTTAAGTGTATTTGTTTATATATTTTCATTCAAATTTACATTATTTGATGTGTATTTTGTATATGTATTTCAATACAAATTTTCCTAATTTTATGTGTATTTTGTATATTTCTTTTCATCCAAATTTAAATTATTTTTGTGTATTTTTGTATATAGTTTTATACAAATTTAGGTTATTTTATGTACGCATTTACATTATTTAATGTGTGTTTTGTATGCATATTTTTATGCAAATTTACTATATTTTATGTGCATTTTTGTACATATATTTTTATAGAAATTTGCGTTATTTTATGTGCATTTGTATATGTTTTCTCAATCAAATTTAAATTATTTCATTGCTATTTTGTTTATTTATTTTGATACGAATTACATGATTATATATGTATATTGTACATATTTTTTATACGTATTTACATTACTTAATGTTTATTTTGTTTACATATTTTTAAACAAATCTACGTTATTATATGTATTTGTATGAATATTTTGATACAAATTTCCATTATTTTATGTATTTTATATATACATTTCAATTCAAATTTAGCTTATTTTATGTGTATTTTGTATATCTGTTTTCATACAAATTTAATTACATCTGTGCATTTTTGCATATAGTTTTATACAAATTTACGTTATTTTATGTGAATTTTGTATATTTATATATATACAAATACACATTTTTTTATTGGTATTTTGTTTATTTATTTTGATACGATTTTATATTATTGTATGTGTAATTTGTATACATTTTTTTATACGTATTTACTTCATTTTATGTGTATTTTGTATATATTTTTTATAGAAATCTACGTAATTTTATGTGTATTCGTATATATATTTTGAATCAAATTTACATTGTTTTATATGTATTTTGCATATCTATTTCAATACAAATTTACCTTATTGTATGTGTATTTTTTATATTTATTTTAATACAAATTTTAATATTCTATGTGTATTTTGGTATATATATTTTTATAAAAAAATGCATTATTTTATGGGTATTTTGCATCTTTATTTACATACAAATTTACATTATTTTATTAATATTTCAAAAGAAATTTACCTAGTTTTATGTGTATTTTGTATATCTATTTTCATACAAACTCAGAGTATTTATATGTATTTTTGAATATTTTTAATAGAAATTTTAGTTATGTTATGTGAATTTTTTAAATTTATTTTGATTCAAATATATATTATTATATTGGTATTTTGTTGATTTATATTGATACGAATTTATATTATTTTATATGCACCTTGTACATATATTTTTATACGCATTTACATTATTTAATATTTATTTTGAATATATATTGTTATACAAATTCATGGTATTTTATGTGTATTTGTATATATATTTTCATATAAATTTTCATTATTTTATGTGTATTTTGTACATATATTTCATTACAAATTTACCTTATTTTATGTTTATTTTGTATGTGTATTTTGTATATTTATATTTATACAAATACACATTCTTTTGTTGGTACTTTGTTAATTTATTTTGATTCGAGTTTACATTATTTTATGTGTATTTTGTATGCATTTTTTTTATACGTATTTACTTTATTTTATGTGTATCTTGTATATAAATTTTTATTGAAATCTACGTTATTTTATGTGTATTCGTATATATATTTTGAGACAAATTTACATTGTTTTATATGTATTTTTGCATATCTCTTTCAATACAAATTTACCTTATTGTATGTGCATTTTGTATATTTATTTCAATACAAATTTAAATACTTCATGTGTATTTTGATATATATATTTTTATAAAAAATGCGCTATTTTAAGGGAATTTTGCATCTTTATTTTCATACAAATTTACATTATTTTATTAATATTCGGTGTATTTTTTTTATACGATTTTACATTATTCTATTTGTTTTTGTATATATATTTTTTATACATATTTACATTATTTAATGTGTATTTTGTATATATATTTGATACAAATTTACGTTATTAAGTGTATATGTTTATATATTTTCATTCAAATTTACATTATTTTATGTGTATTTTGTATATTTATTTTCATACAAATTTAAGTTATTTTTGTGTATTTTTGTATATAGTTTTATACAATTTTAGGCTATTTTATGTGTATTTTGTATATCTATTTTCATACAAATACACATTCATTTAATGATATTTTGTTTATTTATTTTGACGCGAATTTACATTATTTAATATGTATTTTGTATATATATTTTTATACGTATTTACTTCATTTCATGTGTATTTTGTATTTATATTTCTATAGAAATCTACGTTATTTTAAGTGTATTCGTATATAGAATTTCAAACAAATTTACACTTTTATGTGTATTTTGCATATTTTTTCAATACAAATTTACCTTATTGTATATGCATTTTGTATAATAATCTTAATACAAAATTAGTTATTCGATGTGTATTTTTGTATAAGTATTTTTATAAAAATATGCTTTATTTTATGGGTATTTTGCATCTTTATTTTCATACAAATTTACATTATTTTATTGATATTCTGCTCATTCATTTTGATACGATTTAACATTATTCTATGTGTATTTTGTATATGATTTTTCATACAGTTTTACGTTATTTTATGTGTATTTGTTTAAATATTTTGACACAAATTTACAATATTTTATGGGTATTTTGTATATATATTTCAAAAGAAATTTACCTAGTTTTATGTGTATTTTGTATATCTATTTTCATACAAACTCAAATTATTTTTATGTATTTTTTGTATATATTTTAACACAAATTTTAGTTATGTTATGTGTATTTTGTAAATTTATATCATACAAATATATATTATTTTATTGGTATTTTGTTGATTTATATTAATACGAATTTACATTATTTTATATGTACTTTGTATATATATTTTTATACGCATTTACATTATTTAATATTTATTTTGAATATATATTTTTATACAAATTCATGGTATTTTATGTGTATTTTATATATATTTTCATATAAATATTCATTATTTTATGTGTATTTTGTACATATATTTCATTACAAATTTACCTTATTTTATGTTTATTTTGTATGTGTATTATGTATATTTATATTCATACAAATACACATTCTTTTATTGGTATTTTGTTTATTTATTTTGATTCGAATTTACTTTATTTTATGTGTATTTTGTAAACATTTTTTTATACGTATTTACTTAATTTTATGTGTATTTTGTATATATATTTTTATAGTAATCTACGTCATTTTATGTGTATTCGTATGTATATTTTTAAACAAATTTACATTGTTTTATATGTATTTTGCATATCTCTTTCAATACAAATTTACCTTATTGTATGTGCATTTTTTATATTTATTTTAATACAAATTCAAATATTTTAAGTGTATTTTGTTATATATATTTTTATAAAAAAAATGCGTTATTTTATGGGTATTTTGCATCTTAATTTTCATACAAATCTACATTATTTTATTAATATTCTGCGTATTTATTTTTAAACGATTTTACATTATTCTATTTGTGTTTTGTATATATTTTTGTTATACATATTTACATTATTTAATGTGTATTTTGTATATATATATTTTATACAAATTTACATCATTTTAAGTGTATTTGTTTATATATTTTCATTCAAATTTACATTATTTTAAGTGTATTTTGTATATGTATTTAAATACAAATTTTCCTAGTTTTATGTGTATTTTGTATATATATTTTCATACAAATTTAAATTATTTTATTTATTTATTTATTTATTTATTATTATATAGATTTATACAAATTTAGGTTATTTTATGTGTATTTTGTATATCTATTTTCATACAAATACACATTCTTTTATTGATATTTTGTTTATTTATTTTGAAGCGAGTTTACATTATTTAATGTGTATTTTGAATATATATATTTTATACGTATTTACATCATTTCATGTGTATTTTGTACATATATATTTCTATAGAAATCCACGTTATTTTATGTGTATTCGTATATATATTTGAAACAAATTTACAGTTTTATGTGTATTTTGCATATTTTTTCAATACAAATTTACCTTATTGTATGTTCATTTTGGGTATTAATTTTAATACAAATTTAATTATTCAATGTGTATTTTTGTATATGTATTTTTATTAAAATATGCTTTATTTTATCGGTATTTTCCATCTTTATTTTCATATACAAATTTACATTATTTTATTGATATTCTGTTTATTTATTTTGATACGATTTTACAATATTCTATGTGTACTTTGTATATATATTTCATACATATTTACATTATTTAATGTATATTATGTATATATATTTTACGGAAATTTACTTTATTTTATGTGTATTTGTTTGTATATTTTCATACAAATTTACAATATTTTATGTGTATTCTGTATATGTATTTCAATACAAATCTGCCTAATTTTATGTGTATTTTGCATATCTATTTTCAAACAAATTTAAGTTATTTTTGTGTATTTTTGTATATATTTTTATACAAATTTTAGTTACTTTATTTGTATTTTGTATATATTTTTTCCTACAAATATACATTGTTTTAGTGGAATTTTGTTTATTTATTTTGATACGAACTTACATTATTTTTTGTGTAATTTTTATATATATTTTTCTACGTTTTTACATTATTTTATGTGTATTTTGTATATATATTTTCATAAAAATTTACGTTATTTACGTTATTTTATTGTGTGTATTCGTATATATTTTGATACAAATTTACATTATTATTTTATATGTATTTTCTATATACAGTTTCATCCAAAATTTCATTATTTTATTGGTATTTTGTTAATTTAATTCGATACGAATTTAGATAATTTCATAGGTATTTTGTATACATATTTTTATACGCATTTACATTATTTAATGTGTGTTTTGTATATATATTTTTATGCAAATTTTCTTTATTTTAGGCGCATTTTTGTACATATATTTTTTTAGAAATTTGCGATATTTTATGTGTATTTTGTAGATGCTTTCTCATACAAATACACATTCTTTTATTGAAATTTTTTTTATTTATTTTGACACGAATTTACATTATTTAATATGTTTTTTGTATATTTATTTTTATACGTAATTACGTCATTTCATGTGTATTTTGTACATATATTTCTATAGAAATCTACGTTATTTTATGACTATTCTTATATATATTTTGTTAGAAATTTATATTGTTTTATGTGTATTTTGCATATTTTTTCAATATAAATTTACCTTATTGTATGTGCATTTTATATATTAATTTTAATACAAATTCAATTATTCTGTGTGTACTTTTTATGTATTTTTATAAAAACATGCTTTATTTTATGGAAATTTGCATAAAAATATATATACAAAACACATATTAAATAATGTACATGCGTATAAAAATATGTATACAAAATAAAAATGAAATAATCTAGACTCGTATCGAATTAAATTAACAAAATACCAAAAAAATAATGTAATTTTGGATGAAAATATATATAGAAAATACACATAAAATAACCTAAATACAAATACAAATATACACATAAAATAATTTAAAATTGAATGAAATAAATATGGTAAATAAACATAAAATAAGGTAAATTTGTAATGAAATATATGTACAAAATACACATAAAAGAATATAAATTTGTATGAAAATATATATACAAATACACATAAAATAACATGAATTAGTATAAAAATATATATTCAAAATAAACATTAAATAATGTATAAAAATATATATACAAACTACATATAAAATAATGGAAATTCTTATCAAAATAAATCAACAAAATAGCAATCAAATAATATATATTTCAATGAAAATATATTTACAAAATACACATAAAATAAGTAAAATTTGTATTAAAATATATAAAAAATACGAAAAAATTATTTGAATTTGTATGAAAATAGATATACAAAATACACATAAAACTAGGTAAATTTCTTTTGAAATATATATTCAAAATACCCATAAGATATTGTAAATTTGTGTCAACATATATCAACAAATACACGTAACGTAACGTAACGTAACGTAACATAAATTTGTATGAAATATATATACAAAATACACATTAAATTAAGGAAAAATGTAAAAAAAAATATATATACAAAATACACATAGAATAATGTAAAATCGTATCAAAATAAATGAACAGAATATCAATAAAATAGTGTAAATTTCGATGAAAATAAAGATGCAAAATACCCATAAAATAACGCATACTTGTACAAAAATATATATACAAAAATAAACAGAAAATAATTAAATTTGTATTAAAATAAATATAGAAAATGCACATACAATAAGTTAAATTTGTATTGAAATAGATATGCAAAATACACATCAAATTATATAAATTCGTATAAAAATATATATACAAAATACACCTAAAATAAAGTAAATTCGTATCAAATTCAAGAAACTAAATTTCAATAAAAGAATATATATATATGTAGGAAAATCAATATACAAAATAATATATAAAAAACCTAAAATTTGTATTAAAGTACATTAAAAAAAAATAATAATAATTTCAATTTGTATGAAAATAGATATTTAAAATCCACATAAAATTAGGTAAATTTGTATTGAAATACATATACAAAATACACATAAAATAATGTAAATTTGTATGAAAATATATAAACAAATAGACATAAAGTAACGTATGTTTGTATGAAATATATATAGAAAATGCACATTAAATAATGTAAATATGTAAAATAAAATATATACAAAATACACATAGAACAATGTAAAATTGTATCAAAATAAATACTCAGAATATCAATCAAATAAAGTAAATTTGTATGAAAATAGAGATGCAAAATACCCATTAAAATTTTTTTTTATAAAAACAAATATACAAAAATACACATCAAATAATTAAATTTGTAAATATACAAAATGCACATACTATATGATAAATTTGTATTGAAATAGATATGAAAAAAAACACTCATCAAACAATGTAAATTTGTTTCAAAATAAATAGACGAATACACATAAAAAAACGTAAATTTCTATAAAAATACAAATAAAAAATACACATAAAATGATATAAATACGTATAAAAATATATATATAGAAAATACACATAAAATAATGTAAATTCGTACCAAAATAAATAAATAAATTCCAATAGAAGAATGTGAATTTGTATGAAAATAAATATACAAAATAAACATAAAATAACGTAAATTTGTATAAAACTATATACAAAAATACACAAAAGTAATTTAAATTTGTGTGAAAATAGATATACAAAATATACATAAAATAAACTAAATTTGTATTGAAATATATATACAAAATACATAAAATAATGTAAATTTGTATCAAAATATTTTAACAGATGCGCATAAAATAACGTAAATTTGTTTTAAAATATAAAAAATACACATTAAATAATGTAAATATGTATAAAGAAATATATACAAAACACATATAGAATAATGTAAAATCGTATTAAAATAAATAGACAGAATATTAATAAAACAATGTAAATTTGTATGAAAAGAAAGATGCAAAATTCCCATTTAATAACGCATTTTTTATAAAAAATATATATACCAAAATACTCATAAAATATTTAAATTTGTATTACAATAAATATACAAAATGCACATACAATAAGGTAAATTTGTATTGAAATAGATATGCAAAATATATATAAAACAATGTAAATTTGTTTCAAAATATTTATAAGAATACACATAAAATAACGTAGATTTCTATAAAAATATATATATAAAATACACATAAAATGAAGTAAATACGTACAAGAAAATGTTTACAAAATACACATAAAATAATGTAAAATCGTATCAAAATAAATAAACAAAATACCAATAAAAGAATGAGTATTTGTATAAATATAAATATACAAAATACACATAATTTGACGTAAATTTGTATAAAACTATATACAAAAATACACAGAAGTAATTAAATTCGTATGAAAATAGATATACAAAATACAGATAAAATAAGCTAAATTTGAATTGAAATGTATATACAAAATACAAAAATATATGTAAATTTGTATCCAAATATTTATAAAAATACATATAATAACGTAAATTTGTTTAAAAATATATAAACAAAATACATATTAAGTAATGTAAATACATATAAAAAAATATGTACAAAATACTCATATAATCATATAACTCGTATCAAACTAAATAAACAAAAATAGCAATAAAATAATGTAAATTTGTATGAGAAAACATATACAAATACATATAAAATAACGCAAATTTCTATAAAAATATATGTACAAAAATGCACGTTAAATAAAGTAAATTTGCATAAAAATATATATACAAAACACACATTAAATAATGTAAATGCGTACATAAAATATTCTAAATTAGTATAAAGCTATATACAAAAAATACACAAAAATAATTTAAATTTGTATGAAAATAAATATACAAAATACACATAAAATTAGGTAAATTTATATTGAAATACATATACAAAATACTCATGAAATAATGTATATTTGAATGAAAATAAATAAACAAATACACATAAAATAACGTAAATTTGTATGAAATATATATTCAAAATACACATTAAATAATGTAGATATGTATAAAAAAAATATATACAAAACACAAGTAGAATAATATAAAATCGTATCAAAATATATACACAGAATATTAATAAAATAATGTTAATTTGTATGAAAATTAAGATGCAAAATACCTATAAAATAACGCATTTTTTTATAAAATTATAGATACCAAAATACACATAAAATATTTGAATTTGTATTAAAATAAATATACAAAATGCACACACAATAAGGTAAATTTGTATTTAAATAGATATGCAAAATACATATAAAATAATGTAAATTTGTTTCAAAATATATATACGAATACACATAAAATAACGTAGATTTCTATAAAATTACATATACAAAATACACATAAAATTAAATAAATACGTATAAAAAAATGTATACAAAATACACATAAAATAATGTAAACTCGTATAAATATAAATAAACAAAATACCAATAAATGATTGTGTATTTGTATAAATATAAATATACAAAATGCACATAAAATTGCGTAAATTTATATAAAACTATATACAAATATACACAGAAGTAATTAAATTTGTATGAAAATAGATATACAAAATACACACCAATTAAGCTTAATTTCAATATAAATATATGTACAAAATACATACAAATACACATATAGTTACGTAAATTTTATATAAAAATATATAAACAAAATACATATTAAATAATGTAAATACGTATAAAAAAATATGTTCAAAATACACATATAATCATATAATTCGTATCAAAATAAATAAACAAAATACCAATAAAATAATGTAAATTTTTATGAGAAAACATATACAAAATACACATAAAATAACGCAAATTTCTATAAAAATATATATACAAAAATGCACTTAAAATAGATTTGCATTAAAAAATATATACAAAACACACATTACATAATGTAAATGAGTATAAACATATGTATACAAAATACCTATGAAATAATCCAAATTCGTATCGAGTTAAATTAAGAAAATACCAATAAAATAATGTAATTTTGGATGAAAATATATATAGAAAACACACATAAAATAACCTAAATACAAATACAGATATACACATAAAATAATTTAAAATTGAATGAAATAAATATACAAAATAAACATAAAATAAGGTAAATTTATAATGAAATATATGAAAAAATACACATTAAATAATATAAATTTGCATGAAAATATATATACAAATACACATAAAATAAAATGAATTTGTATAAAATTTGTATCAAAATATATGCGAATACACACAATAAAATAACTTGAATTTTTATAAAAATGTATAAATAAAATACACTTAAAATAATTTAAATACGTAGAAAAATATGTATACAAAATACACATAAAATAATGTAAATTCGTAACAAAATATATACACAAAATTCCAATAAAAGAATGTATAATTGTAGAAAAATATATACACAAAATGCATATAAAATAGCTAAAATTTGTATAAAAATATATACAAAAATACACAAAAAATAATTTAAATTTGTTTGAAAATATATATGCAAAATACACATAAAGTTATTCAAATTTGTATTGAAAGACATATACAAAATACACATAAAATAATGTAAATTTGTATAAAAATATATAAACAAATACACATAAAATAACGTAGATTTGGATAAAATATATATACAAAATAAACATTAAATAATGTAAATATGTATAAAAAAATATATACACAAAATACACATAGAATAATGTTAAATCGTATCAAAATAAATAAACAGAATATCAATAAAATAATGTAAATTTATATGAAAATAAAGACGAAAAATTACCCATATAATAACGCATATTTGCATAAAAATATATATACAAAAATACACAAAAAATGCAAATACAATAAAGTAAATTTGTATTGAAATAGATATGCAAAATACACACAGATAATGTAAATTTGTATCAAAATATATATACGAATACACATAAAATAGAGTAAATTTTTATGAAAATATACATACAAAATACATATAAAATGATGTAAAAAAGTATAAAAATATATTTACCAAATACACATAAAATAATGTAAATTCGTATCAAAATAAATAAACAAAATTCCGATTAAAGAACGTATATGTGTAGGAAAATAAATATAGATAATTCACATAAAACAACGAAAATTTGTATAAAAATATATACAAAAAAAATATATATATATAATAATTTCAATTTGTATTAAAATAGATATACAAAATACACATATAATTAGTTAAATTTGGATTTAAATACATGTACAAAATACACATAGAATAATGTAAATTTGTATGAAATGAAAACAAATACACATAAAATAACGTACATTTGTATAAAATATATAAACAAAATACACATAGAATAATGTAAAATCGCATCAAAATAAATACACAGAATATCAATAAAATAATATAAATTTGTATGAAAATAAAGATGCAAAATAACCATAAAATAAACCATATTTTTATAAAAATACATATACAAAAATGCACGCAGAATAATTAAATTTGTATTAAAATTAATATACAAAATGCAGATACAATAAGGTAAATTTGTATTGAAAAAATATGCAAAATACACATAAAACTGTAATTTTGTTTCAAAATATATATATGAATACACATAAAATAACGTAGATTTCTATAGAAATATATATACAAAATTCACATGAAATGATGTAAATTCGCGTCAAAATAAAAAAACAAAATATCAATAAAAGAATGTGTATTTGTATGAAAATAGCTATACAAAATACACATAAAATAACCTAAAATTATATAAAACTATATACAAAAATACACAAAAATAAATTAAATTTCTATGAAAATAAATATACAAAATACACATAAAATTAGCTAAACTTGTATTGAGATACATATACAAAAAACTCATAAAATAATGTAAATTTGAATAAAAATATATAAACAAATACACCTAAAATAACGTAGATTTGTATAAAATATATATACAAAATCCAAATTAAATAATGTAAATATGTATAAAAAAATATATACAAAACACAAATAGAATAATGTAAAATCGTATCAAAATAAATACACAGAATATTAATAAAATAATGTAAATTTGTATGAAAATAAAGAAGCAAAATACCCAATAAATAAAGCTTTTTTTTATAAAAATATATATACAAATATACACATAAAAAAATAAAATTTGTATTAAAATAAATATACAAAATACACATACAATAAGGTAAATTTGTATTGAAATAGATATGCAAAATACATATAAAACAATGTAAATTTGTCTCAAAATATATATACGAATACACATAAAATAACGTAGATTTCTATAAAAATATATATACAAAATACACATAAAACTAGGTAAATACGTATAAAAAAAATGTATACAAAATACACATAAGATAATGTAAACTCGTATCAAAATAAATAAACAAAATACCAATAAAAAAATGTGTATTTGTATAAATATAAATATACAAAATACACATAAAATAACGTAAATTTATATAAAACTATATACAAAATTGAATTGAAATATATATACAAAATACATAAAATAAAGTAAATTTGTATCAAAATATTTATACAAATACACATATAATAACGTAAATTTGTATAAAAATATATAAATAAAATACACATTAAATAATATAAATACGTATAAAAAATATGTACAAAATACACATATAATCATGTAATTCGTATCAAAATAAGTAAACAAAATACCAATAAAATAACATAAATTTGTAAGAGAAAACATATACAAAATACATATAAAATAACGCAAACTTCTATAAAAATATATGTAAAAAAATGCACATAAAATAAATTTGCATAAAAATATATATACAAAACACACATTAGATAATGTAAATGAGTATAAAAATATGTATACAAAATACCTATGAAATAAACTAAACTCGTATCGAATCAAATTAAGAAAATACCAATAAAATAATGTAGTTTTTAATGAAAATATATATAGAAAATATACATAAAATAACCTAAATACAAATACAAATATACACATAAAATAATTTAAACCTGAATGAAATAAATATACAAAATAAACATAAAATAAGGTAAATTCGTAATGAAATATATGTAAAAATAGACATAAAATAATATAAATTTGTATGAATCTATATATACAAATACACATGAAATAATATGAATATGTATAAAATTTGTATCAAAATATATACGAATACACACAATAAAATAACGTAAATTTTTATGAAAATGTATATAGAAAATACACATAAAATAATTTAAATACGTAGAAAAATATATATACAAAATACATATAAAATAATGAAAATTCTTATCAAAATAAATAAACAAAATTCCAATAAAAGAATGTATATTTGTAGGAAAATATATATACAAAATACAAATAAAATAACTAAAATTTGTATAAAAATATATACAAAAATACACAATAATAATTTAAATTTGTTTGAAAATAGATATGCAAAATACACAAAAAATTAGGCAAATTTGTATTGAAATACATATAGAAAACACACATAAAATAAAGGAAATTTGTATGAAAATATATAAACAAATACACTTAAAATAACGTAAATTTGGATAAAATATATATACAAAATATACATTAAATAATTTGAATATGTATAAAAAAATACAAAATACACATAGAATAATGTTAAATCGTATCAAAATAAATAAACAGAATATCAATAAAATAATGTAAAAATGTATGAAAATAAAGATGCAAAATACCCATATCATAACGCATATTTGTATAAAAAATATATATACAAAAATACATATAAAATAATTAAATTTGTATCAAAATAAATATACAAAATGCACATACAATAAAGTAAATTTGTATTGAAATAGATATGCAAAATACACATCAATAATGTAAATTTGTATCAAAATATATATATACGAATACTTATAAAATAGAGTAAATTTCTATGAATATATACTTACAAAATACATATAAAATAATGTAAATAAATATAAAAATATAAATACCAAATACATCTAAAATAATGTAAATTCGTATCAAAATAAATAAACAAAATTCCAAAAAAAAAACTTATATGTGTAGGAAAATAAATATAGATAATACACATAAAATAACGAAAATTTGTATAAAAATATAAACACAAAAAAAACACAACAATAATTTAAATTTGTATAAAAATAGATATAGAAAATACACATATTATAAGTTAAATTTGTATTTAAATACATGTACAAAATACACATAAAATAATGTAAATTTGTATGAAATGAAAACAAATACACATAAAATAACATACATTTGTATGAAATATATATACAAAATACACATTGAATAATGTAAAATCGCATCATAACGCAAATTTCAATAACAAAAAAAATGTATAAAAAATACACATAAAATAATGTAAATTCGTATCAAAATAAATAAACAAAATACCAATAAAAGAATGTGTATTTGAATAAAAATAAATATATAAAATACACATAAAATAATGAAAATTTATATCAAACTATATACAAAAATACACAAAAGTAGTTAAATTTGTATGAAAATATAAATACAAAATACACTTAAAATAAGCTAAACTTGAATTGAAATATATTTATACAAAATACATCAAATAATGTAAATTTGTATCAAAATATTTATACAAATACACATAAAATAACGTAAATTTGTATAAAAACACATAACAAAATACACATCAAATAATGTAAATACGTATAAAAATATATACACAAAATACATATATAATCATGTAATTCGTATCAAAATAAAAAACAAAATACCAATAAATTAATGTAAATTTTTATGAGAAAACATCTACAAAATACACATAAAATAACACAAATTTCTATAAAAATATATGTACAAAAATGCACTTAAAATAAAGTAAATTTGCATAAAAATATATATACAAAAAATACATTAAATAATGTAAATGCGTATAAAAATGTGTATACAAAATACTTATGAAATAATCTAAATTCGTATCGAATTAAATTAACAAAATACCACTAGAATAATGTAATTTTGGATGAAATTGTATACAGAAAATACACATAAAATAATAATGTAAATTTGTATCAAAATATATACGAATACACACAATAAAATAACATAATTTTTAATGAAAATATATATACAAAATACACATAAAATAATGAAAATACGTAGAAAAATATATATACAAAATACACATATAATAATGTAAACTCGTTTCAAAATAAATAAACAAAATTCCACTAAAAGAATGTATATTTGTAGGAAAACATATATACAAAATACACATAAAATTAGGTAGATTTGTATTGAAATACATATACAAAATACACATAAAATAATGTAAATTTGAATGAAAATATAAACAAATACACTTAAAATAACATAAATTTGTATAAAACATATATGCAAGATACACATTAAATAATTTAAATGTGTAAAAAAAATATATACAAAAAACAAATAGAATAATGTAAAATCGTATCAAAATAAATACACAGAATATCAATAAAATAATGTAAATTTGTATGAAAATAAAGTTGCAAAAGTCCCATAAAATAGCGCATTTAAAAAAAAAATATATATACCAAAATACACATAAAATATTTAAATTTGTATTGAAATAAATATTCAAAATGCAGATACCGTAAGGTAAATTTGTATTGAAAGAGATTTTCAAAAATACATATAAAACAATGTAAATTTGTTTCAAAATATATATACGAATACACATAAAATAACGTAGATTTCTATAGAAATATATATACAAAATACACATGAAATTATGTAAATACGTATAAAAATATATATACAAAATACATATTAAATAATGTAAATTCGTGTCAAAATAAATAAACAAAATATCATGAAAAGAATGTATTTGTATGAAAATAGATAATAGATAATAAATTTGTATAAAATATATATGGAAATTACACATTAAATAATGTAAATATGTATAAAAAACATATACAAAAAACAAATAGAATAATGTAAAATCGTATCAAAATAAATACACCGAATATTAATAAAATAATGTAAATTTGTATGAAAATAAATATGCAAAATTCCCACAAAATAGCGCATTTCTTATAAAAATATATATACTAAAATACACATAAAATATTTAAATTTGTATTGAAATAAATATACAAAATGCACATACAATAAGGTAAATTTGTATTGAAAGAGATATGCAAAAATACATATAAAACAATGTAAATTTGTTTCAAAATATATATACGAATACACATAAAATAACGCAGATTTCTATAAAAATATATATACAAAATACACATAAAATTAAGTAGATACGAATAGAAAAATGTATACAAAATACACGCAAAGTAATGTAAATTCAAATCAAAATAAATAAACAAAATACCAATAAAAGAATGTGTATTTCTATAAATATAAATAAACAAAATACACATACAAAATAAACATAAAATAAGGTAAATTTGTAATGAAATATATGTACAAAATACACATAAAATAATGTAAATTTATATGAAAATACACATAAAATACCATGAATTTGTATAAAAATATATATTCAAAATAAATATTAAATAATGTAAATGCGTATAAAAATGTGTATTTTTTATATGTATTTCAATACAAATTTATCTGATTTTATGTGTATTTTGTATTTGTATTTTCATACAAATTGAAACTATTTTTGTTTATTTTTGTATGTATTTTTATTCAAATGTTAGTTATCTTATATAGTATTTTGTATATTTATTTTCCTACATATATACATTCTTTTATTGAAGTTTAGTTTACTGAATTTGATACGAATTTAAATTATTTTAGGTGTATTTTGTGTATGTATTTTTATTCGTATTTATATAATTTTATGTGTATTTTTCATATATATTTTCATAGAAATTTACGCTATTTTATGTGTTTTCGTATACATATTTTAATACAAATTTACATTATTTGATGTGTATTTTCCATATCTATTTCAATACAAATTTATCTTATTGTATGTGCATTTTGTATATGTATTTTAATACAAATTTAATTATTTTATGTGTATTTTTGTATATATATTTTTATACAAATATGCGTATTTTATGGGTATTTTGCATCTTTATTTTCATAGAAATTTATATTATTTTATTGATATTCTGTTCATTTATTTTGACACGATTTTACATTATTCTATGCGTATTTTGTATATATATTTGTATACACTTTTCCATTATTTAATGTGTATTTTGTATATATATTTTATTCAAATTTACGTTATTTTTTGTGTATTTGTTGATATATTTTGACACAAATTTACAATATTTTATGGTTATTTTTATATATATTTCAAAAGAAATTTACCCCAGTTTTATGTGTATTTTGTATATCTATTTTCATATAAATTCAAACTATTTCTGGGTATTTTTGTATATATTTAATACAAATTTTACTTATGTTATGTGTATTTTGTAATTTTTTTCATTCACATATATTTTATTTTATTGGTATTTTGTTGATTTATTTTGATACGAATTTACATTATTTTATATGTACTTTGTACATATATTTTTATACGCATTTACATTATTTAATGTTTATTTTGAAAATATATTTTTATACAAATTTACATTATTTTATGTTTATTTTGTATATTGATTTCATTCAATTTTAAATTATTTTATGTGTATATTTGTATTTGTATTTAGGTTATTTTTTGTGTATTTTCTATATATATTTTCATCCAAAATTACATTATTTTATTGGTATTTTGTTAATTTAATTCGATACGAATTTAGATTAATTGATAGGTATATTGTATACATATTATATACGCATTTACATTATTTAATGTGTTTGTATATATATTTTTATGCAAATTTACTTTATTTTATGTGCATTTTTGTACATATATTTTTAAAGAAATTTGCGTTATTTTATGTGTATTTTGTATATGTTTTCTCTTACAAAATTACATTATTTCATTGGTATTTTGTTTATTTATTTTGAAACGAATTATATTATTATATATGTTTTTTGTACATATTTTTTATACGTATTTACAATATTTAATGAGTATTTTGTTTATATATTTTTTTAAAAATTTCCGTTATTATTTGTGTATTTGTATAAATATTTTGATACAAATTTACATTATTTTATGAATTTTGTATATATATTTCAATTCAAATTTACCTTATACTGTGTGTATTTTGAATATCTATTTTCGTACAAATTTTATTTCTTTTGTGTATTTTTGTATATAGTTTTATACATAATTTACGTTATTTTATGTGTATTTAGTATATTTATATTTATATAAATACACATTCTTTTATAGGTATCTCGTTTATTTATTTTGATACGAATTTACATTATCTTATATGTATTTTGTATACTTAAAATAACGTAAATTTGTATGAAATATATATACAAAATACAAATTGAATAATGTAAATATATATAAAAAATATATATACAAAATACTAATAGAATAATGTAAAATCGTATCAAAATAAATACACAGAATATTAATAAAATAATGTAAAGAAGTATGAAAATTAAGATGCAAAATACCCATAAAATAACGCATTTTCAAAATATATATACGAATACACATTAAATAACGTAGATTTCTATAAAAATATATATACAAAATACACATAAAATGAAGGAAATACATATAAAAAAATGTATACAAAATACACATAAAATAATGTAAATTCGTATCAAAATAAATCAACAAAATACCAATAAAAGAATGTGTATTTGTATAAATATAAATATACAAAATACACATAAAATAACGTAAATTTATATAAAACTATATACAAAAATACACAAAAGTAGTTAAATTTGAATGAAAATAGATATACAAAATACACACAAAATAAGCTAAATTTGAATTGAAATATATATACAAAATACATTAAATAATGTAAATTTGTATCAAAATATTTATACAAATACACATATAATAACGTAAGTTTGTATAAAAATATATAAACAAAATACACATTAAATAATGCAAATACGTATAAAAAAATATATACAAAATACACATATAATCATGTAATTCGTATCAAAATAAATATACAAAATACCAATAAATTAATGTAAATTTGTATGAGAAAACATCTACAAAATACACATAAAATAACGCAAATTTCTATAAAAATATATGTACAAAAATGCACATAAAATAATGTAAATTTGCATAAAAATATATATACAAAACTCACATTAAATAATGTAAATGCGTATAAAAATATGTATACAAAATACCTATGAAATAATCTAAATTCGTTTCGAATTAAATTAACAAAATACCAATAAAATAATGTAATTTTGGATGAAATTGTATATAGAAAATACACATAAAATAACCTACATACTAATACAAATATACACAAAATAATTTAAAATTGAAATAAATAAATATACAAAATAAACATATAATAAGGTAGATTTGTAATGAGATATATACAAAAATACACATAAAATAATATAAATTTGTATGAAAATATTAATTTTAATACAAATTTAATAATTGAATGTGTATTTTTGTACATATATTTCTATAAAAATATGCTTTATTTTATGGGTATTTTGCTTCTTTATTTTTATACAAATTTACATAATTTTATTGATATTCTGTGTATTTATTTTAATACGATTTTGCATTATTCTATGTGTATTTTGTATATATAGTTTACACAAATGTACGTTATTTTATGTGTATTTGTTTTCATTTCATACAAATTTACATTATTTTATGTGTATTTTGTACATGTATTTAAAGTCAAATTTATCTAACTATATGTGTATTTTGTATATATATTTTCATACAAATTGAAATTTTTTTTTTTGTATATATTTTTATACAAATTTTCGTTATTTTATGTGTATTTTGTGTATTAATTTTCCTAAAAAATATACGTTCTTTTATCGGAATTTTGTTTATTTATTTTGATACGAATTTACATTATTTTCGGTGTATTTGGTATATATATTTTTATACTATTTACATAATTTTATATGTATTTTGTATGTATATTTTCATAGAAATTTACTCTATTTTATGTGTATTCGCATATATATTTTGATACAAATTTACATTATTGAAGTGTCTTTTGCATATCTATTTCAATACAAATTTACTTTATTGCATGTGCATTTTGTATATTTATTTCAATTCAAATTTAATTATTTCATGTGTATTTTTGTATATATATTTTTATGCTAATATGCGTTATTATATGGGTATTTTGCATCTTTATTTTCATACAAATTTACATTATCTTATTGATATTTTGTTTATTTATTTTGATACGATTTAACATTATCCTATGTATATTTTGAATATATATTTTATCCAAATTTACGTTATTTTATGTGTATTTTTTTATATATTCTCATAAAAATTTACATTATTTCATGTGAGTTTTATATATGTATTTCAATACAAATTTGCCTAATTTTATGTGTATTTTGCATATCTATTTTCAGACAAATTTTTATAATTTTTGTATATTTTTGTATATATTTTTATACAAATTTTAGTTATTTTATTTGTATTTTGTATATATATTTTCCTATAAATATACATTCTTTTATTGGAATTTTGTTGATTTATTTTGATACGATTTTACATTACTTTATGTGTATTTTGTATATATATTTTTCTACGTATTTACATTATTTTTAGTGTATTTTGTATATATATTTTCATAAAAATTTACCTTATTTTATTGTGTGTATTCGTATATATTTTGATACAAATTTTATACAAATTCTTGTTATTTTATGTGTATTTGAATATATATTTTCATATAAATTTACATTATTTTATGTGTATTTTTACATATATTTCATTACAAATTTACATTATTTTATGTTTATTTTATATATTCATATCATGCAATTTTAAATTATTTTATGTGTATATTTGTATTTGTATTTAGGTTATTTTAAGTGTATTTTCTATATATATTTTCATCCAAAATTACATTATTTTATTGGTATTTTGTTAATTTAACTCGATACGAATTTAAATTATTTCAAAGGCATTTTGTATACATGTTTTTATACGCATTTACATTTTTTAATATGTGTTTTGTATATATATCTTTATGCAAATTTACTTTATTTTATGTGCATTTTTGTACATATATTTTTAAAGAAATTAGCGTTATTTTATGTGTATTTTGTATATGTTTTCTCATACAAATTTACATCCTATTATTGGTATTTTGTTTATTTATTTAGATACGAATTACATGATTTTATGTATATATTTTTATACGTATTTACATATGTATATTTAATGTGTATTTTGTTTATGTGTTTTTATACAAATTTACGTTATTCTATGTCTATTTGTATAAATATTTTGATACAAATTTACATTATTTGATGTATTTTGAATAAATATATTTCAATTCAAATTTAGCTTATTTTATGTGTATTTTGTATATAATATTTTCATACAAATATAACTACTTTTGTGTATTTTTGTATATAGTTTTATATAAATTTAAGTTATTTTATGTGAATTTTATATATTTATATTTATTCAAATACACATTCTTTTATTGGTATTTTGTTTATCTATTTTGATACGAATTTACATTATTTTATGTGTATTTTGTATACATTTTTTTATACGTATTTACTTCATTTTATGTGTATTTTCTATATATATTATTATAGAAATCTACGTTATTTTATGTTTATTCGTATATATATTTTGAAACATATTTACATTGTTTTATATGTATTTTGCATATCTATTTCAATATAAATTTACCTTATTGTATGTGCATTTTGAATAATTATTTTAATACAAATTTAAATTTTTTATATGTATTTTGGTATATATATTTTCATAAAAAAATGCGTTATTTTATGGGTATTTTGCTTCTTTATTTTCATACAAATTTACATTATTTTATTAATATTCTGTGTATTTATTTTGATACGATTTTACATTATTCTATTTGGGTTTTGTACATATTTTTTTTATACATATTTACATTATTTAATCTGTATTTTGTATGTATTTCAATACAAATTTACCTAATTTTATGTGTATTTTGTATATTAAGTTTCAAACAAATTTAAATTATTTAGTGTATTTTTGTATATAGTTTTTTTACAAATTTACGTTTTTTAATGTGTATTTTGTATATCTATTTTCATACAAATACACATTCTTTTATTGATATTTTGTTTATTTATTTTGACACGAATTTACATTATTTAAAGTCTATTTTGTATACATATATTTATACATATTTACATCATCTCAAGTGTATTTTGTATATATATTTCCATAGAAATCTACGTTATTTTATGTGTATTCGTATATATATTTTGAAAAAAAAATTCATTGTTTTATGTGTATTTTGCATATTTTTTCAATACAAATTTACCTTATTGTATGTGCATTTTGTATATTAATTTTAATACAAATTTAATTATTGAATGTGTATTTTTGTATATGTATTTTTATAAAAATATGCTTAATTTTATGGGTACTCTGCATCTTTATTTTCTTACAAATCTACATTATTTTATTGATATTCTGTGTATTTATTTTGATACGATTTTACATTATTCTATATGTATTTTGTATATATATTTTATACAAATGTAAGTTATTTTATGTGTATTTGTTTTCATTTCATAGAAATTTACATTATTCTATGTATATTTTGTACATGTATTTAAAGACAAATTTAACTAATTATATGTGTATTTTGTATATCTATTTTCATACAAATAGAATTTTTTTTTGTATATATTTTTATACAAATTTTCGTTATTTTATGTGTATTTTGTATATTTATTTTCCTACAAATATACGTTCTTTTATCGGAATTTTGTTTATTTATTTTGATACGAGTTTACATTATTTTAGGTTTATTTGGTATATATATTTTTATACTATTTACATCATTTTATATGTATTTTGTATGTATATTTTCAAAGAAATTTACTCTATTTTATGTGTATTCGTGTATATATTTTGATATAAATTTACATTATTGATGTGTATTTTGCATATCTATTTCAATACAAATTTACTTTATTGTATGTGCATTTTGTATATTTATTTCAATACAAATTTAATTATTTCATGTGTATTTGTGTATATATATTTTTATGCAAAAATGCGTTATTATATGAGTATTTTGCATCTGTATTTTCATACAAATTTACAGTATTTTATTGATATTGTTTATTTATTTTGATACGATTTAACATTATTCTATGTGTATCTTGTATATATATTTTTATACATATTTACATTATTTAATGTATATTTTGTATATATATTTTATCCAAATTTACGTTATTTTATGTGTATTTGTTTATATATTTTCTTTCAAATTTATATTATTTTATGTGTATTCTGTATATGTTTTTCAATACAAATTTGCCTAATTTTATGTGTATTTTGCATATCTATTTCCAAACAAATTTAAATTATTTTTGTGTATTTTTGTATATATTTTTATACAAATTTTAGTTATTTTATTTGTATTTTGTATATATATTTTCCTACAAATATACATTCTTTTATTGGAATTTTGTTTATTTATTTTGATACGAGTTTACATTATTTTATGTGTATGGGTTCGAGTCCCCACGCTACCACTCGTTTTTTTCAGTCACCGCCGAGTGGCTTAAAACTACCCACATGCTGTCCTGAAGACCACCCATCAACCCGGACTCTAGAGGAAGCCGTCCAAGCGAATCAAGAACGAGTTCCGGGGGACAGCATGAGCCAATGCAAGATGGCGCCACTATAAACACTCGCCTGCGCCAGAACGGGCTGGACCGACCATCAGGCCCCACCTGGAAGAAGCCTTGGGCCGACCATCAGGCCCCACCGGGAAGATGCCTACCGGCGCAATAGGCAACAACGTAAATAAAATAAAAAATATATATATATATATATATATATATATATATATATATATATATATATATATATATATATATATAAACACACACATATATATACATATAAATATATATATATACATATATATATATATATATATATTTTTTTTTTCTACGTATTTACATTATTTTATGTGTATTTTGTATATAAATTTAAAAAAAAATTACATTATTTTATTTTGTGTATTCGTATTTATTTTGATACAAATTTTATAGAAATTCATGTTATTTTATATGTATTTGAATATATATTTTCATACAAATTTATATTATCTTATGTGTATTTTTACATATTTTTCATTACAAATTTACTTTATTTTATGTTTATTTTATATATTAATTTCATGCAATTTTAAATTATTTTATGTGTATATTTGTATTTGTATTTAGGTTATTTTATGTGTATTTTCTATATATATTTTCATCCAAAATTACATTATTTTATTGGTATTTTGCTAATATAACTCGAAAAAAATTTAAATTATTTCAAAGGCATTTTGAATACATGTTTTTATACGCATTTACATTATTTAATGTGTGTTTTGTATATATATTTTTATGCAAATTTACCTTATTTTATGTGCATTTTTGTACATATATTTTTGAAGAAATTAGCGTTATTTTATGTGTATTTTGTATATGTTTTCTCATACAAATTTACATTATATTATTGGTATTTTGTTTATTTATTTTGATGCGAATTACATGATTATATATGTATTTTGTGTATATATTTTTATACGTATTTACACTATTTAATGTGTATTTTGTTTATGTGTTTTTATACAAATTTACGTTATTATATGTCTATTTGTATAAATATTTTGATAAAAATTTACATTATTTGATGTATTTTGTATCAATATATTTCAATTCAAATTTAGCTTATTTTATGTGTATTTTGTATATCTATTTTCATACAAATTTAAATACTTTTGTGTATTTTTGTATATAGTTTTATATAAATTTAAGTTATTTTATGTTTATTTTATATATTTATTTTTATTCAAATACACATTCTTTTATTGGTATTTTGTTTATTTATTTTGATACGAATTTACATTATTTTATATGTATTTTGTAAACATTTTTTTATACGTATTTACTTCATTTTATGTGTATTTTCTATATATATTTTTATAGAAATCTACGTTATTTTATGTGTATTCGTATATATATTTTGAAACAAATTTACGTTGTTTTATATGTATTTTGCATATCTATTTCAATATAAATTTACCTCATTGTATGTGCATTTTGTATATTTATTTTAATACAAATTTAAATTTTTTATGTGTATTTTGGTATACAAATTTTTACAAAAAAAATGCGTTATTTTATTTGTATTTTGTTTCTTTATTTCATACAAATTTACATTATTTTATTAATATTCTGTGTATTTATTTTGATACGATTTTACATTATTCTATTTGGGTTTTGTATATATTTTTTTTATACATATTTACATTACTTAATGAGTATTTTGTATATACATTTTATACAAATTTACGTTATTTTAAGAGTATTTTTTATGTATTTTCATTCAAATTTACATTATTTTATGTGTATTTTGTAAATGTATTTGAATACAAATTTACCTAATTTTATGGGTATTTTGTATATTTATTTTCAAACAAATAAAAATTATTTTTGTGTATTTTTGTATATAGTTTTATACAAATTTACGTTATTTTATGTGTATTTTGTATATCTATTTTCATACAAATACACATTCTTTTATTGATATTTTGTTTATTTATTTTGACACGAATTTACATTATTTAATGTCTATTTTGTATATATATATATATATATATATATATATATATATATATATATATATATATATATATATATATATATATATATATATATATATATATATATATATATATTTATAAGTATTTACATCATCTCAAGTGTATTTTGTATATATATTTCTATAGAAATCTACGTTATTTTATGTGTATTCATATATATATTTTGAAAAAAAATTTCATTGTTTTATGTGTATTTTGCATATTTTTTCAATACAAATTTACCTTATTGTATGTGCATTTTGTATATTAATTTTAATACAAATTTAATTATTGAATGTGTATTTTTGTATATGTATTTTTATAAAAATATGCTTTATTTTATGGGTATTCTGCATCTTTATTTTCATACAAATTTACATTATTTTATTGATATTCTGTGTATTTATTTTGATACGATTTTACATTATTCTATGTGTATTTTGTATATATATTTTATACAAATGTAAGTTAGTTTATGTGTATTTGTTTTCATTTCATACAGATTTACATTATTTGATGTGTATTTTGTGCATGTATTCAAAGACAAATTTAACTAATTATATGTGTATTTTGTATATCTATTTGCATACAAATTGAATTTTTTTTTTGTATATATTTTTATACAAATTTTCGTTATTTTATGTGTATTTTGTATATTTATTTTCCAACAAATATACGTTCTTTAATCGGAATTTTGTTTATTTATTTTGATACGAGTTTACATTATTTTAGGTGTATTTGGTATATATATTTTTATACTATTTATATCATTTTATATGTATTTTGTATGTATATTTTTATAGAAATTTACTCTATTTTATGTGTATTTGTATATATATTTTGATATAAATTTACATTATTGATGTGTATTTTGCATATCTATTTCAACACAAATTTACTTTATTGTATGTGCATTTTGTATATTTATTTCAATACAAATCTAATTATTTCATGTGTATTTGTGTATATATATTTTTATGCAAAAATGCGTTATAATATGGGTATTTTGCAACTGTATTTTCATACAAATTTTCATTATTTTATTGATATTGTTTATTTATTTTGATACGATTTAACATTATTTTATGTGTATTTTGTATATATATTTTTATACATATTTACTTTATTTAATGTATATTTTGTATATATATTTTATCCAAATTTACGTTATTTTATGTGTATTTGTTTATATATTTTCATTGAAATTTACATTATTTTATATGTATTCTGTATATGTTTTTCAATACAAATTTGCCTAATTTTATGTGTATTTTGCATATCTATTTTCAAACAAATTTAAATTATTTATGTGTATTTTTGTATATATTTTTATACAAATTTTAGTTACTTTATTTGTATTTTGTATATATTTTTTCCTACAAATATACATTCTTTTATTGGATTTTTGTTTATTTATTTTGATACGAGTTTACATTATTTTATGTGTATTTTGTATATATATTTTAATAGTCATTTAAATTATTTTAATGTGTATTTTGTATATATATTTTTTATAGAAATTTGTTATTTTGTGTGTATTTTGTATATCTATTTTCATACAAATTTACATTATTTTAATGGTATTTTGTTTATTTATTTTACTACGAATTTACATTATTTTATTTGTATTTTGTATATATTTTAGTATACGTATTTACATTATTAATGTGTATTTTGTATATATATTTATATACAAATTTATGTTATTTTATATGTATTGTATATATATTTTGATATAAATTTACATTATTTTATGTATTTTGAACATATATTTAAATACAAAATTAACTAATTGTATGTGTAGTTTGTTTATTAATTTTCATACAAATTTAATTATTTTATGTGTATTTTGTATATATTTTTATGTAAATTTTCGTTATTTTATGTATTTTGTTTATTTATTTTCCTACAAATTTACATTATTTTATTAATATTCTGTTTATTTATTTTGATACGATTTACATTATTTTATTGATATTTTGTATATATATTTTTATATATATTTAAATTATTTAATGTGTATTTTGTAGATATATTTTTATACAAATTTTGGTTATTTTATGTGCATTTGTATTGTTATTTTGATATAAATTTACATAATTTTATGTGTATTTTGTATATCTATTTCAATACAAATTTGCCTTATTTTATTTGTATTTTGTATACTTATTTTCATACAAATTTAAATTATTTTATGTGTATTTTTGTATATATATTTTTATACAAATTTACGTTATTTTATGTGTATTTTGTATATTTATTTTAATACAATTACACATTCTTTTATTGATATTTTGTTTATTTATTTTGATACGATTTTACATTATTTTATGTGTATTTTGTATATATTTTTTATACATATTTATTTCATTTAATGTGTATTTTGTATATATATTTCATCCAAATCTACGTTATTTTATGTGTATTTGTTTATATATTTTGAAACAAATTTACATTATTTTATATGTATTTTGCATATCTATTTCAATACAAATTTACCTATTTATGTGTATTTTGTATATTTATTTTAATACAAATTTGATTATTTTATGTGTATTTTGTATATATATTTTAAAAAATATACATTATTTTATTTGTATTTTGCATCTTTATTTTCATACAAATTTACATTATTTTATTGATATTCTGTGTATTTATTTTGATATGATTTACATTATTTTATGTGTATTTTGTATATATATTTTATACAAATTTACATTATTTAATGTATTTTGTATATATATTTTATACAAATTCATGTTATTTTATGTGTAGCTATTTGTATATATATTTTCATACAAATTTACATTATTTTATGTGCATTTTTACATATATTTCATTACAAATTTACCTTCTTTCATTTTTATTTCGTGTATTTATTTCATTCAATTTTAAATTATTTTTATGTGTATATTTGTATTTGTATTTAGGTTATTTTATGTGGATTTTCTATATATATTTACATCCAAAATTACATTATTTTATTGGTATTTTGTTAATTTAATTCGATACGAATTTAGATTATTTCATAGGTATTTTGTATATTTATTTTTATGCAAATTTTATTCATTTTATGTGCATTTTTTACATATATTTTTTTTTTTATTTGCGTTATTTTATGTGTATTTTGTATATGTTTTCTCATACAAATTTACATTATTTTATTGATATTTTGTTTATTTATTTTGATACGATTTACATGATTATTTTTATATTTTGTACATATTTTTTTATACGTATTTACATTATTTAATGTTTATTTTGTTTATATACTTCTGTACAAATTTACGTTATTATATGTGTATTTGTATAAATATTTTGATACAAATTTACATTATTTTATGTATGTTGTATATATATTTCAGTTCAAATTTAGCTTATTTTATGTGTATTTTGTATATCTATTTTCATGCAAATTTAATTACTTTTGTGGATTTTTGTATATAGTTTTATAAAAATTTACGTTATTTTATGTGTATTTTGTATATTTACATTTATACAAATACACATTCTTTTATTAGTATTTTGTTTATTTATTTTGATACGAGTTTACATTAATTTATGTGTATTTTGTATACATTTTTTTATACGTATTTACTTCATTTTATGTGTATTTTGTATATATATTTTTTATAAAGATCTACGTTATTTTATGAAATATACATAAAATAACCTAAATTTGTATAAAACTATATACAAAAATACACAAAAATAATTTTAATTTGTATGAAAATAAATATACAAAATACACATAAAATTAGGAAAATTTGTATTGAAATACATATACAAAATACACATAAAATAATAATTAAATTTGAGTGAAAATATATAAACAAATACACTTAAAATAACGTAAATTTGTATAAAATATATATACAAAATACACATTAAATAATGTAAATATGTATAAAAAAAATATATTTACAAAACACAAATAGAATAATGTAAAATCGTATCAAAATATTAATAAAATAATGTAAATTTGTATGAAAATTAAGATGCAAAATACAAATAAAATAACGCATTTTTTATAAAAATATATATACCAAAATACACATAAAATATTTGAATTTGTATTAAAATAAATATGCAAAATGCACATACAATAAGGTAAATTTGTATTGAAATAGATATGCAAAATACATATATAACAATGTAAATTTGTTTCAAAATATATATACGAATACACATAAAATAAAGTAGATTTCTATAAAATATATATACAAAATACACACAAAATGAAGTATATACGTATAAAAAATGTATACAAAATACACATAAAATAATGTAAATTCGTATCAAAATAAATAAACAAAATATCAATAAAAGAATGTGTATTTGGATAAATATAAACATACAAAATACACATAAAATAAGCTAAATTTGAAATGAAATATATATACAAAATACATCAAATAATGAATATTTGTTTCAAAATTTGTATACAAATACGCATATAAGAACGCAAATTTTTATGAAAATATATATCCAAAATACACATGAAATAATGTAAATACGTAGAAAATATATAAACAAAATACCAATAAAAAAATGTGTATTTGTATAAATGTAAATATACAAAATGCACATAAAATAACGTAAATTTATATAAAACTATATACAAAAATACACAGAAGTAATTAAATTTGTATGAAAATAGATATAAAAAATACACACAAAATTAGCTTAATTTGAATTGAAATATATATACAAAATACATAAAATAAAGCAAATTTGTATCAAAATATTTATACAAATACACATATAATAACGTAAATTTGTATAGAAATATATAAACAAAATACACATTAAATAATGTAAATGCGTATAAAAAAAATATGTACAAAATACACATATAATCATGTAATTCGTATCAAAATAAATAAACTAAATACCAATGAAATAATGTAAATTTTTATGAGAAAACATATACAAAATACACATAAAATAACGCAAATTTCTATAAAAATATATGTACAAAAATGCACATAAAATAAATTTGTATTAAAAAATATATACAAAACACACATTACATTATGTAAATGAGTATAAAAATATGTATACAAAATACCTTTGAAATAATCTAAATTCGTATCGAGTTAAATTAAGAAAATACCAATAAAATAATGTAATTTTGGATGAAAATATATATATAGAAAATACACATAAAATAACCTAAATACAAATACAAATATACACATAAAATAATTTAAAATTGAATGAAATAAATATACAAAATAAACATAAAATAAGGTAAATTTGTAATGAAATATGTGTAAAAATACACATAAAATAATATAAATTTGTATGAAAATATATATACAAATACACATAAAATAACATGAATTTCTATAAAATTTGGATCAAAATATATACGAATACACACAATAAAATAAATTAAATTTTTATGAAAATGTATATACAAAATACACATAAAATAATTTAAATACGTAGAAAAATATATATACAAAATACACATAAAATAATGTAAACTCGTATCAAAATAAATAAACAAAATTACAATAAAAGAATGTATATATGTAGGAAAATATATATACAAAATACAAAAAAAAACTAAAATTTGTATAAAAATATATACAAAAATAATCAAAAACTAATTTAAATTTGTTTGAAAATATATATGCAAAATAAACATAAAATAAGGCAAATTTGTATTTAAATACATATACAAAATACACATGAAATAATATAAATTTGTATAAAAATATATAAACAAATACACATAAAATAACGTAAATTTGGATAAAATATATATACAAAATAAACATTAAATAATGTAAATATGTATAAAAAATATATATACAAAATACATATAGAATAATGTTAAATCGTATCAAAATAAATAAACAGAATATCAATAAAATAATTTAAATTTGTATGAAAATAAAGACGCAAAATACCCATATAATAACGCATATTTGCATAAAAATATATATACAAAAATACACATGAAAAAATTTAATTTTATTAAAATAAATATTCAAAATGCACATACAATAAAGTAAATTTGTATTGAAATAGATATGCAAAATACAAATAAATAATGTAAATTTGTATCAAAATATATATACGAATACACATAAAATGGAGTAAATTTCTATGAAAATATACATACAAAATACATATAAAATGATGTAAAAAAGAATAAAAATATATATACCAAATACACCTCAAATAATGTAAATTCGTATCAAAATAAATAAACAAAATTCCGATAAAAGAACGTATAAGTGTAGGAAAATAAATATAGAAAATACACATAAAATAACATAAATTTGTATAAAAATATATGAAAAAAAACACAACAATAATTTCAATTTGTATGAAAATAGATATACAAAATACACATATAATTTGTTAAATTTGTATTTAAATACATGTACAAAATACACATAAAATAATGTAAATTTGTATGAAATGAAAACAAATATACATAAAATAACGTACATTTGTAAAAAATATATATACAAAATACACATAGAATAATGTAAAATCGCATCAAAATATATACACAATATCAATAAAATAATATAAATTTGTATGAAAATAAAGATGCAAAATAACCATAAAATAAACTATATTTTTTATAAAAATATATATATACAAAAATACATATACAATAATAAAATTTGTATTAAAATTAATATAGAAAATGCAGATATAATAAGGTAAATTTGTATTGAAAAAATATGCAAAATACACATAAAACAGTGTAAATTTGTTTCAAAATATAAATACGAATACACATAAAATAACGTAGATTTCTATAGAAATATATATACAAAATACACATGAAATGAGTAAATACGTATAAATATATATATACAAAATACACATTAAATAATGTAAACTCGTGTCAAAATAAATAAACAAAATATCAATAAAAGAATGTCTATTTGTATGAAAATAGATATACAAAATACACATTAAATAACCTAAAATTGTATAAAACTATATACAAAAATATACAAAAATCATTTAAATTTGTATGAAAATAAATATACTAAATACACATAAAATTAGGTAAATTTGTATTGAAATACATGTACAAAATACATATAAAATAATGTAAATTTGAATAAAAATACACAAAAAAATACACTTAAAATAACGTAAATTTGTATAAAATATATATACAAAATACAAATTAAATAATGTAAATATGTATAAAAAAAATATATACAAAACACAAATAGAATAATGTAAAATCATATCAAAATAAATACACAGTATATTAATAAAATAATGTAAATTTGTATGAAAATCAAGAAGCAAAATACCCAATAAATAACGCCTTTTTTTATAAAAATATATATACAAATATACATGTAAAAAATTTGAATTTGTATTAAAATAAATATACAAAATACACATACAATAAGGTAGATTTGTATTGAAATAGATATGCAAAATACATATAAAAGAATGTAAATTTGTTTCAAAATATATATATACGAATACACATAAAATAACGTAGATTTCTATAAAAATATATATACAAAATTCACATAAAATGAAGTAAATACGTATAAAAAAATTGTAGACAAAATACACATAAAATAATGTAAATTCGTATCAAAATAAATAAACAAAATACCAATAAAAGAATGTGTATTTGTACAATTATAAATATACAAAATACACTTAAAATAACGTAAATATATATAAAACTATATACAAAAATATACAGAAGTAATTAAATTTGTATGAAAATAGATATACAAAATACACACAAAATAAGCTAAATTTGAATTGAAATATATATACAAAATACATAAAATAATGTAAATTTGTATCAAAATATTTATACAAATTCACATATAATAACGTAAATTTGTATAAAAAATATATAAACAAAATACACATTAAATAATGTAAATACGTATAAAAAATATGTACAAAATTCATATATAATCATGTAATTCGTATCAAAATAAATAAACAAAATACCAATGAAATAATATAAATTTGTATGAGAAAACATATACAAAATACACATAAAATAACGCAAATTTCTATAAAAATATATGTATAAAAATGCACAAAAAATAAATTTGCATAAATATATATATAAAAAACACATATTAGATAATGTAAATGAGTATAAAAATATGTATACAAAATACCTATAAAATAATCTAAATTCGTATCGAATTAAAATAAGAAAATACCAATAAAATAATGTAATTTTGGATGAAAATATATATAGAAAATACACATAAAATAGCCTAAATACAAATACAAATATACACATAAAATAATTTAAAATTAAATGAAATAAATGTACAAAATAAATATAAAATAAGGTAAATTTGTAATGAAATATATGTAAAAATACATATAAAATAATCTAAATTTGTATTAAAATATATATACAAATAAACATTAAATAACATGAGTTTGTATAAAATTTGTATCAAAATATATACTAATACACACAATAAAATAACGTAGATTTTTATGAAAATGTATATACAAAATACACATAAAATAATTTAAAAACGTAGAAAAATATAATACACATAAGATAATGTAAATTTGTTTGAAAATATATAAAAAAATACACATAAAATAATGTAAATTTGGATAAAATATATATACAAAATAAATATTAGATAATGTAAATATGTATAAAAAAAATATATATAAATATACATAGAATAATGGTAAATCGTATCAAAATAAATAAACAGAATATCAATCAAATAATGTAAATTTGTATGAAAATAAAGATGCAAAATATCCATATAATAACGCATATTTACATAAAAATATATATACAAAAATACATATGAAAAAATTCAATTGGTGTTAAAATAAATATACAAAATGCACGTACAATAAAGTAAATTTGTATTGAAATAGATATGCAAAATACACATCAATAATGTAAATTTGTATCAAAATATATATACGAATACTCATAAAATAGAGTAAATTTCTATGAAAATATACTTACAAAATAGATATACAAAATACACATATAACTAGTTAAATTTGTATTTAAATACATGTACAAAAAACACATAAAATAATGTAAATTTCTATGAAATGAAAACAAATACACATAAAATAACATACATTTTATATAAAATATATATACAAAATACACATAGAATAATGTTAATCATATCAAAATAAATACACAGAATATCAATAAAATAATGTAAATTAGTATGAAAATAAAGATGGAAAATACCCATAAAATAAAGCATATTTTTATAAAAATACATATACAAAAATACACATAGAATAACCAAATTTGTATTAAAATTAATATACAAAATGCACATACAATAAGGTAAATTTGTATTGAAAAAAAATCCAAAATACACATAAAACAATGTAAATTTGTTTCAAAATATATATACGAATACACAGAAAATTACGGAGATTTCTATAGAAATATATATACAAAATACACATGAAATGATGTAAATACGTATAAAAATATATATACAAAATACACATTAAATAATGTAAATTCGTGTCAAAATAAATAAACAAAATATCATGAAAAGAATGTGTATTTGTATGAAAATAGATATACAAAATACACATAAAATAGCCTAAATTTGTATTAAACTATATACGAAAATACACAAAAATAATTTAAATTTGTATGAAAATAAATATACAAAAAACACATAAAATTAGGTAAATTTGTATTAAAATACTTATACAAAATACACATAAAATAATCTAAATCTGAATGAAAATACATAAACATATACAATTAAAATAACGTAAATTTGTATCAAATATATATACAAAATACACATTAAATAATGTAAATATGTATAAAAAAATATATACAAAACACAAATAGAATAATGTAAAATCGTATCAAAATAAATACACAAAATATTAATAAAATAATGTAAATTTGTATGAAAATTAAGATGCAAAATACCCATAAAACAGCGCAAAGTACATAAGATAATGTAAAAAAAATGTATCAAAATATTTATAAAAATACACATATAATAAAGTGAATTTGTATAAAAATGTTTGAACAAAATACTCATTAAATAATGTAAATACGTATAAAAAATTTGTACAATATACACATATAAAAATGTAATTCGTATCAAAATACATAAACAAAATACCAATAAAATAATGTAAATTTGTATGAGAAAACATATACAAAATACACGTAAAGTAAAGCAAACTTCTATAAAAATATATGTACAAAAATGCACATAAAATAAATTTGCATAAGAATATATATACAAAACACACATTAGATAATGTAAATGAGTATAAAAATATGTATACAATATACCTATTAAATAATCTAAACTCGTAACAATTTAAATTAAGAAAATACCAATAAAATAATGTAATTTTGAATGAAAATATATATAGAAAATACACATAAAATAACCTAAATACAAATACAAATATACACATAAAATAATTAAAAATTGAATAAAATAAATATACAAAATAAACATAAAATAAGGTAAATTTGTAATGAAATATATGCAAAAATACACATAAAATAATATAAATTTGTATGAAAATATATATACAAATTCACATAAAATAACATGAATTTGTATAAAAATTGTATCAAAATATATACGAATTTTTATGAAAATGTATATACAAAATATATATAAATATATATATATATATATATATATATATATATATATATATATATATATATATATATATATATATATATATATATATATATATATATATATATATATATATATATATATATATATATATATATATATATATATATATATATATATATATATATATATATATATATACAAAATACACATAAAATAATGTAAATTCGTATCAAAACAATTAAACAAAATTCGAATAAAAGAATGTATATTTGTATGAAAATATATATATAAAATACAAATAAAATAACTAAAATTTGTATAAAAATATATACAAAAATACACAAAAATAATTTAAATTTGTTTAAAAATAGATATGCCAAATACACAAAGTTAGGAAAATTTGTATTGAAAGACATATAAAAAACACACATAAAATAATGTAAATTTGTATGAAAATATATAAAAAAATACACATAAAATAACGTAAATTTGGATAAAATATATATAAAAAATATACATTAAATATTTTAAATATGTATAAAAATATATATACAAAATGCTCATAAAATAATGTTAAATCGTATCAAAATAAATAAACAGAATATCAATAAAATGATGTAAATTTGTATGAAAATAAAGACGCAAAATACCCATATAATAACGCATATTTGTATAAAAATATATATACAAAAATACAAATAAAATAATTAGATTTGTATTAAAATAAATATACAAAATGCACATACAATAAAGTAAATTTGTATTGAAATAGATATGCAAAATACACGTCAATAATGTAAATTTGTATCAAAATATATATACGAATACTCATAAAATAGAGTAAATTTCTATGAAAATATACATACAAAATAAATATAAAATGATGTGAATAAGTATAAAAATATATATACCAAATATACCTCAAATAATGTAAATTCGTATCAAAATAAATAAGAAAAATTCCGAAAAAAGAACGTATATTTGTAGGAAAATAAATATACAAAATACACATAGAGTAACGAAAATTTATATAAAAATATATACAAAAAACCACAAAAATAATTACAATTTGTATGAAAATAGATATACAAAATACACATATAATTAGTTAAATTTGTATTTAAATACATGTACAAAATTCACATAAAATAATGTAAATTTGTATGAAATGAACACAAATACACATAAAGTAAAGTACATTTGTATAAATACATATATATATATATATATATATATATATATATATATATATATATATATATATATATATATATATATATATATATATATATATATATATATACAAAATACACATAGAATAATGTAAAATCGAATCAAAATAAATACACAAAATATCAATAATATAATGTAAATTTGTATGAAAATAAAGATGCAAAATACCCAGAAAATAAAGCATATTTTAATAAAAATACATATACAAAAATACACATAGAATAATTAAATTTGTATTAAAATTAATATACAAAATGCACATACAATAAGATAAATTTCCATTAAAAAATATGCAAAATACACATAAAACAGAGTAAATTTATTTCAAGATATATATACGAATACACATAAAATAACGTAGATTTCTATAGAAATATATATACAAAATACACATGAAATGATGTAAATACGTATAAAAATATATATACAAAATACACATTAAATAATGTAAATTCGCGTCAAAATAAATAAACAAAATATCAATAAAAGAATGTGTATTTGTATGAAAATATATATACAAAATACAAATGAAATAGCCTAATTTTGTATAAAACTATTTACAAAAATACACAAAAATAGTTTAAATTTGTATGAAAATAAATATACAAAATACACATATGATTAGGTAAATTTGTATTTAAATACATATACAAAATACACTTAAAATAATGTAAATTTGAATGAAAATATATAAACAAATACACTTAAAATAATATAAATTTGTATGAAATATATATACAAAATACATATTAAATAATGTACATATTTATAAAAAATATATATACAAAACACAAATAGAATAATGTAAAATCGTATCAAAATAAATACACAGAATGTTAATAAAATAGTGTAAATTTGTATGAAAATTAAGATGCAAAATACCCATAAAATAACGCATTTTTTATAAAAACATATATTCCAAAATACACATAAAATAATTGAATTTATATTAAAATAAATATACAAAATACACATACAATAAGGTAAATCTGTATTTGAATAGATATGCAAAACACATATAAACAATGGAAATTTGTTTCAAAATATATATACGAATACACATAAAATAAGGTAGATTTCTATAAAAATATATATTCAAAATTCAAATAAAATTAAGTAAATACGTATAAAAAACTGTATACAAAATACACATAAAATAATGTAAATTCGTATCAAAATAAATAAACAAAATACCAATACAAGAATGTGTATATATATAAATATAAATATACAAAATATACATTAAATAATGTAAATTTGTATAAAACTATACACAAATATACACATAAGTAATTAAATTTGTATGAAAATTGACATACAAAATACACATAAAATAAGCTAAATTTGAATTGAAGTATATATACAAAGTACATAAGATAATGTAAATTTGTATCAAAATGTTTATAAAAATACACATATAATAAAGTGGATTTGTATAAAAATATATAAACAAAATACTCATTAAATAATGTAAATACGTATAAAAAATTTGTACAAAATACACATATAATAATGTAATTCATATCAAAATAAATAAAGAAAATACCAATAAAATAATGTAAATTTGTATGAGAAAACATATACAAAAAACACATAAAATAACGCAAATATCTATAAAAATATATGTATAAAAAAGCACATAAAATAAAGTAAATTTGCATAAAAATATATATACAAAACACACATTAAATAATGAACATGCGTATAAAAATATGTATACAAAATACCAATGAAATAATCTAAATTCGTATCGAGTTAAATTAACAAAATACCAAAAAAATAATGGAATTTTGGATGAAAATATATATAGAAAATGCACATATAATAACCTAAATACAAATACAAATATACACATAAAATAATTTAAATTGAATGAAATCAATATTAAAAATAAACATAAAATAAGATGAAATATATGTACAAAATACACATAAAATAATATAAATTTGTATAAAAATAGATATACAAATACACATAAAATAACATGAATTAGTATAAAAATATATATTCAAAATAAATATTAAATAATGTATAAAAATATATATACAAAGTACATATAAGATAATGTAAATTCTTATCAAAATAAATCAACAAAATACCAATAAAATAATATATATTTGAATGAAAATAAATTTACAAAATACACATAACATAAGTCAAATTTGTATTAAAATATGTAAAAAATACCCAGAAATAATTTGAATTTGTATGAAAATAGATATAAAAAATACACATAAAACTAGGTAAGTTTCTTTTGAAATATATATACAAAATACCCATAAGATATTATAAATTTGTGTCAACATATATCAACAAATACACGTAACGTAACGTAACGTAACGTAACGTAAATTTGTATAAAATATATATACAAAATAAACATTAAATTAAGGAAAAACGTATAAAAAATTATATACAAAATACACATAGAATAATGTAAAATCGTATCAAAATAAATGAACAGAATATCAAAAAAATAAATTAAATTTCTATGAAAATAAAGATGCAAAATACCCATGAAATAACGCACATTTGTATAAAAATATATATTCAAAAATACAATACAATAAATACAATAAATATACAAAATACACATAAAATAAGGTAAATTTGTATTGAAATAGATATGCAAAATACACATCAAATAATGTAAATTTGTATTAAAATATATATACGAAAACACATAAAATAGCGTAAATTTCTATGAAAGTTTATATATAGAAAATACACATAAAATGATATAAATACGTATAAAAATATATATACAAAATACACCTAAAATAAGGTAAATTCGTATCAAATTCAATAAACTAGATATCAATAAAAGAATGTATATATGTAGGAAAATCAATATACAAAATAATATATAAAAAAACAAAAATTTGTATTAAAATACATACAAAAAAACACAAAAAATAATTTCAATTTGTATGAAAATAGATATACAAAATCCACATAAAATTAGGTAAATTTGTATTGAAATACATATACAAAATACATATAAAATAATGTAAATTTGTATGAAAATATATAAACAAATAGACATAAAGTAACGTATGTTTGTATAAAATATATATAGAAAATGCACATTAAATAATGTAAATATGTAAAATAAAATATATAGAAAATACACATAGAACAATGTAAAATCGTATCAAAATAAATATACAGAATATCAACCAAATAATGTAAATTTGTATGAAAATAAAGATGCAAAATACACATTAAAATAAAAACATATTTTTATAAAACCATATATACAAAAATACACATCAAATAATTAAATTTGTATTAAAATAAATATACAAAATGCACATACAATATGATAAATTTGTATTGAAATAGATATGCAAAACACACATCAAACAATGTAAATTTGTTTCTAAATATATATAAGAATACACATAAAAAAAGGTAAATTTCTATAAAAATACAAATAAAAAAACATATAAAATATTTTAGATTTAAATACGTATAAAAATATATATACAAAATACACATAATATAATGTAAATTCGTACAAAAATAAATAAACAAAATACCAATAGAAGAATGTGAATTTGTATGAAAATAAATATACAAAATAAACATAAAATAACGTAAATTTGTATAAAACTATATACAAAAATACACAAAAGTAATTTAAATTTGTATGAAAATAGAGTTACAAAATATACATAAAATAAAATAAATTTGTATTGAAATATATATACAAAATACATAAAATGATGTAAATTTGTAACAAAATATTTTAACAGATGAGCATAAAATAACGTAAATTTGTTTTAAAATATACAAAATACACATTAAATAATGTAAATATGTAAAAAAAATATATACAAAACACAATTAGAATAATGTAAAATCGTATCAAAATAAATACACAGAATATTAATAAAACAATGTAAATTTGTATGAAAATAAAGATGCAAAATACCCATAAAATAACGCATTTTTTATAAAAATATATATACCAAAATACACATAAAATTTTTAAATTTGTATTACAATAAATATACAAAATGCACATACAATAAGGTAAATTCGTATTGAAATATAAAACAATGTAAATTTGTTTCAAAATATATGTACGAATACACATAAAGTAACGTAGATTTCTATAAAAATATATATACAAAATACACATAAAATGAAGTAAATACGTATAAGAAAATGCATAAAAAATACACATAAAATAATGTAAATTCGTATCCAAATAAATAAACAAAATACCAATAAAAGAATGTGTATTTGTATAAATATAAATATACAAAAAACACATAAAATAACGTAAATTTGTATAAAACTATATACAAAAATACACACAAGTAATTAAATTCGTATGAAAATAGATATACAAAATACAGATAAAATAAGCAAAATTTTAATTGAAATGTATATACAAAATACATAAAATAATGTAAATTTGTATCAAAATATTTATACAAATACATATAGTAACGTAAATTTGTTTAAAAATATATAAACAATAAATACATTATGTAATGTAAATACGTATAAAAAATATGTACAAAATACACATATAAGCATATAATTCGTATCAAAATAATTAAACAAAATAGCAATAAAATAATGTAAATTTCTATGAGAAAACATATACAAATGAAAAATAAAATAACGCAAATTTCTAGAAAAATGTATGTACAAAAATGCACATAAAATAAAGTAAATTAGCATAAAAATATATATACAAAACACACATTAAGTAATGTAAATGCGTACATAAAATAACCTAGATTTGTATAAAACTATATACAAAAATACACAAAAATAATTTAAATTTGTATGAAAAGAAATATACAAAATAAACATAAAATAAGGTAGATTTGTATTGAAATACATATACAAAATACACATAAAATAATGTAAATTTGAATGAAAATATATAAACAAATACACTTAAAATAACGTAAATTTGTATAAAATATATATACAAAATACACATTAAATAATATAAATATAAATAAAAAAATATATACAAAACACAAATAGAATAATGTAAAATCGTTTAAAAATAAATACACAGAATATTAATAAAATAATGTAAATTTGTATGAAAATTAAGATGCAAAATACCCATAAAATAACGCATATTTTATAAAAAATATATATACCAAACACACATAAAATATTTGAATTTGTATTAAAATAAATATACAAAATGCACATACAAAAAGGTAAATTTGTATTGAAATAGATACGCAAAAATACATATAAAACAATGTATATTTGTTTCAAAATATATAAAGGAATACACATAAAATAGCGTATATTTCTATAAAAATATATATACAAAATACACATATAATTAAGTAAATACGTATAAAAAAATGAATAAAAAATACACATAAAATAATGTAAACTCTTATCAAAATAAATAAACAAAATACTAATAAAAGAATGTGTGTTTGTATAAATATAAATATACAAAATACACATAAAATAACGTAAATTTATATAAAACTATATACAAAAATACATAGAAGTAAATAAATTTGTATAAAAATAGATATACAAAATACATATAAAATAAGTTAAATATGAATTGAAATATATATACAAAATACATAAAATAATGTAAATTTGTATCAAAATACTTATACAAATACACATATAATAACGTAAATTTGTATAAAAATATATAAACAAAATACACATTAAATAATGTAAATACGTATAAAAAATATATGTACAAAATACACAAATAATCATGTAATTCGTATCAAAATAAATAGACAAAATACCAATGAAATAATAAAAATTTGTATGAGAAAACATATACAAAATACACATAAATAACGCAAATTTCAATAAAAATATATATAATATAATATATTTTTATACATATATAAAATATTTAATGTATATTTTGTATATATATTTTATCCAAATTTACATTATTTTATGTGTATTTGTTTATATATTTTCATACAAATTTACATTATTTTATGTGAGTTTTGTATATGTATTTCAATACAAATTTGCCTAACTTTATGTGTATTTTGCATATCTATTTTCAAACAAATTTAAATTATTTTTGTGTATTTTTGTATATATTTTTATACAAATTTTAGTTATTTTATTTGTATTTTGTATATATATTTTCCTACAAATATACATTCTTTTATTGGAATTTTATGTATTTATTTTGTTACGAATTTACATTATTTTATGTGTATTTTGTATATATATTTTTTTATGTATTTAAATTATTTTATTTGTATTTTGTATATACATTTTCATAAAAAATTACGTTAATTTATTGTGTGTATTCGTATATATTTTGATACAAATTTTATACAAATTCATGTTATTTTATGTGTATTTGTATATATATTTTCATACAAATTTATATTATTTTATGTGTATTTTTACATATATTTCATTACAAATTTACCTTATTTTATGTTTATTTTGTATATTTATTTCATTCAATTTTAAATTATTTAATGTGTATATTTGTATTTGTATTTAGGTAATTTTATGTGTGTTTTCTATATATATTTTCATAAAAAATTACATTATTTAATTGGTATTTTCTTAATTTAACTCGATACGAATTTAGATTATTTCATAGGTATTTTGTATACATATTTTATACTCATTTACGTTATCTAATGTGTCTTTTGTATATATTTTTTTATGCAAATTAATTTTATGTGCATTTTTGTACATATATATATATATTTATAGAAATTTGCGTTATTTTATGTGTATTTTGTATTTGTTTTCTCATACAAATTTACATTATTTTATTGTTTTTTTGTTTATTTATTTTTTATACGAATTACATGATTATATGTGTATTTTGTACATATTTTTTTATACGTATTTACATTATTTAATGTGTATTTTGTTTATATATTTTTATACAAATTTACGTCATTATATGTGTATTTGTTAAAAATATTTTGATACAAATTTACTTTATTTGATGTATTTTGTATATATATTTCAATTCAAATTTAGCTTATTTGGTGTGTATTTTGTATATCTATTTTCATACAAATTAAATTACTTCTGTGCATTTTTGTATATAGTTTTATATAAATCTACGTTATTTTATGTACATTTTGTATATTTATATTTATACAAATACAAATTCTCTTATTGGTATTTTGTTTATTTAAATTTATACGAATTTACATTATATGTGTATTTTGTATACATTTTTTTATTCGTATTTACTTAATTCTATGTGTATTTTGTATATATATATATATATATATATATATATATATATATATATATATATATATATATATATATATATATATATATATATATATATATATATATATATATATTTTTATTTTTTTATTTTTTTTTTATAGAAATGTACGTTATTTTATGTGTATTCCTATATATATTTTGAAACAAATTTACATTGTTTTATATGTATTTTGCATATCTATTTCAATACAAATTTACCTTATTGTATGTACATTTTGTATATTTATTTCAATACAAATTCAAATATTTTATGTGTATTTTGGTATATATAATTTTATAAAAAAATGCGTTATTTTATAGGTATTTTGCATCTTAATTTTCATACAAATTTACATTATTTTATTAATATTCTGTGTATATATTTTGATACGATTTTATATTATTCTATTTGTGTTTTGTATATGTTTTTTTTATACATATTTACATTATTTAATGTGTATTTTCCATATATATTTTATACAAATTTACGTTATTTTAAGTGTATCTGTTTATATATTTTCATTCAAATTTACATTATTTTAAGTGTATTTAGTATATGTATTTCAATACAAATTTACCTAATTTAATGTGTATTTTGTATATTTATTTTCATATAAATTTAAATTATTTTTGTGTATTTTTGTATATAGTTTTATACAGATTTAGGTTATTTTATGTGTATTTTGTATATCTGTTTTCATACAAATACACATTTTTTTATTGATATTTTGTTTATTTATTTTGACGCGATTTACATTATTTAATGGGTATTTTGTATATATATATTTTTATACGCATTTATATCATTTCATGTGTATTTTGTATATATATATTACTATAGAAATCTACGTTATTTTACGTGTATTCGTATATATATTTTGAAACAAATTTGCATTGTTTTATGTGTATTTTGCATATTTTTTCAATACAAATTTACCTTATTGTATGTGCATTTTTTTATGTTAATTTTAATACAAATTTATTTTTTCTATGTGTATTTTTGTATATGTATTTTTAAAAAAATATGCTTTATTTTATGAGTATTTTGCATCTTTATTTTCATACAAATTTACATTATTTTATTGATATTCTGTGTATTTATTTTAATTCGATTTTACATTATTCTATGTGTATTTTGTATATATATTTTATACAAATAAACGTTACTTTATGTGTATTTGTTTTCATTTTATACAAATTTTCATTATTTTATGTGTATTTTGTACTTGTATTTAAATGTGTATTTTGTATATTTATTTTCCTACAAATATACGTTCTTTTTGTCGGAATTTTCTTTATTTATTTTGATACGAATTTACATTATTTGAGGTATATTTGGAATATATATTTTTAAACTTATTTACATCATTTTATATGTATTTTGTATGTATATTTTCATAGAAATTTACTCTAATTTATAAGTATTCGTATATATATTTTGATACAAATTTACTTTATTGATGTGTATTTTGCATATCTATTTCAATACAAATTTACTTTATTGTATGTGCATTTTGTATATTTATTTTAATACAAATTTAATTATTTTATATGTATTTTTGTATATATATTTTTATACAAATATGCGTTATTATATGGGTATTTTGCATCTTTATTTTCATACAAATTTACATTATTTTATTGATATTCTGTGTATTTATTTTAATTCGATTTTACATTATTCTATGTGTATTTTGTATATATATTTTATACAAATATACGTTACTTTATGTGTATTTGTTTTCATTTCATACAAATTTTCATTATTTTATGTGTATTTTGTACTTGTATTTAAATGTGTATTTTGTATATTTATTTTCCTACAAATATACGTTCTTTTGTCGGAATTTTCTTTATTTATTTTGATACGAATTTACATTATTTGAGGTATATTTGAAATATATATTTTTATACTTATTTACATCATTTTATATGTATTTTGTATGTATATTTTCATAGAAATTTACTCTAATTTATGAGTATTCGTATATATATTTTGATACAAATTTACTTTATTGATATATATTTTGCATATCTATTTCAATACAAATTTACTTTATTGTATGTGCATTTTGTATATTTATTTTAATACAAATTTAATTATTTTATATGTATTATTGTATATATATTTTTATACAAATATGTGTTATTATATGGGTATTTTGCATCTTTATTCTCATACAAATTTACTTTATTTTATTGATATTCTGTTTATTTATTTTGATACGATTTTACTTTATTCTATGTATATTTTGTATATATATTTTTATACATATTTATATTATTTAATGTATGTTTTGTATATATATTTAATCCAAATTTACGTTAATTTATGTGTATTTGTTTATATATTTTCATACAAATTTACATTATTTTATATGGGTTTTGTATATGTATTTCAATACAAATTTGCCTAATTTTATGTGTATTTTGCATATCTATTTTCAAACAAATTTTAATTATTTTTGTGTATTTTTTATATATTTTTATACAAATTTTAGTTATTTCATTTGTATTTTGTATATATATTTTCCTACAGATATACATTCTTTTATTGGAATTTTGTTTATTCATTTTGATACAAATTTACATTATTTTATGTGTATTTTGTATATATATTCTCATAAAAATTTACCTTATTTTATTGTGTGTATTCGTATATAATTTGTTACAAATTTTATACAAATTCATGTTATTTGATGTGTATTTGTATATATATTTTCATACAAATTTACATTATTTTATGTGCATTCTTACATATATTTCATAACAAATTTACCTTATTTTATGTTTATTTTGTATATTTATTTCATTCAATTTTAGATTATTTTATGTGTATATTTGTATTTGTATTTAGTTTATTTTATGTGTATTTTCTATATATATTTACATCCAAAATTACATTATTTTATTGGTATTTTGTTAATTTAATTCGATACGAATTTAGATTATTTCATAGGTATTTTGTATACATATTTTTATACGCATGTACATTATTTAATGTGTCTTTTGTACATATATTTTAATGCAAATTTTCTTTATTTTATATGCATTTTTGTACATATATTTTTATAGAGATTTGCCTTATTTTATGTGTATTTTGTATATGTTTTCTCATACAAATATACAATATTTTATTGGTATTTTGTTTATTTATTTTGATAAGAATTACATGATTATTTTTATATTTTGTACATATTTTTTTATACGTATTTACGTTATTTAATGTTTATTTTGTTTATATATTTGTATACAAATTTACGTTATTATATGTGTATTTGTATAAATATTTTGATACAAATTTACATTATTTCATGTATTTTGTATATATATTTCAATTTAAATTTAGCTTATTTTAAGTGTATTTTGTATATCTATTTTCATACAAATTTAATTACTTGTGTGTATTTTTGTATATAGTTTTATACAAATTTACGTTATTTTATGTGTATTTTGTATATTTATATTTATACAAATAAACAATCTTTTATCGGTATTTTGTTTATTTATTTTGATACGAATTTACATTATTTTATGTTTATTTTGTATACAGTTTTTTATACGTATTTACTTAATTTTATGTGTATTTTGTATATATATTTTTATAGAAATCTACGTTATTTTATGTGTATTCGTATATATATTTTGAAACAAATTTACATTGTTTTATATGTATTTTGCATATCTATTTGAATACAAATTTACCTTATTGTATGTGCATTTTGTATATATATTTTGTATATATATATGTATGTGTATTTGTATATCAAATATTTTTTGTTTTTTTTTTGGTATATATATTTTTTATAAAAAAATGCGTTATTTTATGGGTATTTTGCATCTTAATTTACATACAAATTTACATTATTTTATTAATATTCTGTGTATTTATTTTGATACAATATTACATTATTCTATTTGTGTTTTGTACATATTTTTTTATACATATATACATTATTTAATGTGTATTTTGTATATATATTTTATACAAATAAACGTTACTTTATGTGTATTTGTTTTCATTTTATACAAATTTTCATTATTTTATGTGTATTTTGTACTTGTATTTAAATGTGTATTTTGTATATTTATTTTCCTACAAATATACGTTCTTTTGTCGGAATTTTCTTTATTTATTTTGATACGAATTTACATTATTTGAGGTATATTTGGAATATATATTTTTATACTTATTTACATCATTTTATATGTATTTTGTATGTATATTTTCATAGAAATTTACTCTAATTTATAAGTATTCGTATATATATTTTGATACAAATTTACTTTATTGATGTGTATTTTGCATATCTATTTCAATACAAATTTACTTTATTGTATGTGCATTTTGTATATTTATTTTAATACAAATTTAATTATTTTATATGTATTTTTGTATATATATTTTTATACAAATATGCGTTATTATATGGGTATTTTGCATCTTTATTTTCATACAAATTTACATTATTTTATTGATATTCTGTGTATTTATTTTAATTCGATTTTACATTATTCTATGTGTATTTTGTATATATATTTTATACAAATATACGTTACTTTATGTGTATTTGTTTTCATTTCATACAAATTTTCATTATTTTATGTGTATTTTGTACTTGTATTTAAATGTGTATTTTGTATATTTATTTTCCTACAAATATACGTTCTTTTGTCGGAATTTTCTTTATTTATTTTGATACGAATTTACATTATTTGAGGTATATTTGAAATATATATTTTTATACTTATTTACATCATTTTATATGTTTTTTGTATGTATATTTTCATAGAAATTTACTCTAATTTATGAGTATTCGTATATATATTTTTATACAAATTTACTTTATTGATGTATATTTTGCATATCTATTTCAATACAAATTTACTTTATTGTATGTGCATTTTGTATATTTATTTTAATACAAATTTAATTATTTTATATGTATTATTGTATATATATTTTTATACAAATATGCGTTATTATATGGGTATTTTGCATCTTTATTCTCATACAAATTTACTTTATTTTATTGATATTCTGTTTATTTATTTTGATACGATTTTACTTTATTCTATGTATATTTTGTATATATATTTTTATACATATTTATATTATTTAATGTATGTTTTGTATATATATTTAATCCAAATTTACGTTAATTTATGTGTATTTGTTTATATATTTTCATACAAATTTACATTATTTTATATGGGTTTTGTATATGTATTTCAATACAAATTTGCCTAATTTTATGTGTATTTTGCATATCTATTTTCAAACAAATTTTAATTATTTTTGTGTATTTTTTATATATTTTTATACAAATTTTAGTTATTTCATTTGTATTTTGTATATATATTTTCCTACAGATATACATTCTTTTATTGGAATTTTGTTTATTCATTTTGATACAAATTTACATTATTTTATGTGTATTTTGTATATATATTCTCATAAAAATTTACCTTATTTTATTGTGTGTATTCGTATATAATTTGTTACAAATTTTATACAAATTCATGTTATTTCATGTGTATTTGTATATATATTTTCATACAAATTTACATTATTTTATGTGCATTCTTACATATATTTCATGACAAATTTACCTTATTTTATGTTTATTTTGTATATTTATTTCATTCAATTTTAGATTATTTTATGTGTATATTTGTATTTGTATTTAGTTTATTTTATGTGTATTTTCTATATATATTTACATCCAAAATTACATTATTTTATTGGTATTTTGTTAATTTAATTCGATACGAATTTAGATTATTTCATAGGTATTTTGTATACATATTTTTATACGCATGTACATTATTTAATGTGTCTTTTGTACATATATTTTAATGCAAATTTTCTTTATTTTATATGCATTTTTGTACATATATTTTTATAGAGATTTGCCTTATTTTATGTGTATTTTGTATATGTTTTCTCATACAAATATACAATATTTTATTGGTATTTTGTTTATTTATTTTGATAAGAATTACATGATTATTTTTATATTTTGTACATATTTTTTTATACGTATTAACGTTATTTAATGTTTATTTTGTTTATATATTTGTATACAAATTTACGTTATTATATGTGTATTTGTATAAATATTTTGATACAAATTTACATTATTTCATGTATTTTGTATATATATTTCAATTTAAATTTAGCTTATTTTAAGTGTATTTTGTATATCTATTTTCATACAAATTTAATTACTTGTGTGTATTTTTGTATATAGTTTTATACAAATTTACGTTATTTTATGTGTATTTTGTATATTTATATTTATACAAATAAACAATCTTTTATCGGTATTTTGTTTATTTATTTTGATACGAATTTACATTATATTATGTTTATTTTGTATACAGTTTTTTATACGTATTTACTTAATTTTATGTGTATTTTGTATATATATTTTTATAGAAATCTACGTTATTTTATGTGTATTCGTATATATATTTTGAAACAAATTTACATTGTTTTATATGTATTTTGCATATCTATTTGAATACAAATTTACCTTATTGTATGTGCATTTTGTATATATATTTTGTATATATATATGTATGTGTATTTGTATATCAAATATTTTTTGTTTTTTTTTTGGTATATATATTTTTTATAAAAAAAATGCGTTATTTTATGGGTATTTTGCATCTTAATTTACATACAAATTTACATTATTTTATTAATATTCTGTGTATTTATTTTGATACAATATTACATTATTCTATTTGTGTTTTGTACATATTTTTTTATACATATATACATTATTTAATGTGAATTTTGTATATATATTTTATACAAATTTACGCTATTTTAGGTCTATTTGTTTATATATTTTCTTTCAAATTTAATGATTATTTTATGTGTATTTTGTATATGTATTTCAAAACAAATTTACCTGATTTTATGTGTACTTTGTATATTTATTTTCATACAAATTTAAATTATTTTTGTTTATTTTTGTATATAGTTTTATTCAAATTTAGGTTATTTTATGTGTATTTTGTATATTTATCTTCATACAAATACACATTCTTTTATTGATATTTTGTTCATTTATTTTGACACGAACTTACATTATTTGATGTGTATTTTGTATATATATATATATATATATATATATATATATATATATATATATATATATATATATATATATAGATATATATATATATATATATATATATATATATATATATATATATATATATATATATATATATATATATATATATATATATATATATATATATATATATATATATATATATATATATATATATATATATATATATATATATATATATATATATATATATATATATATATATATATATATATATATATATATATATATATATATATATATATATATATATATATATATATATATATATATATATATATATATATATATATATATATATATATATATATATATATATATATATATATTTATATATATATATTTATTTTCCTAAATATACGTTCTTTTATCATTTTTTGTTTATTTGTAGGTATATTTTATATAATTTTTATATTTTAGTTGTATTTTTTATATATTTTATGTATATTTTCATAAAAATTATTTTGATAATTTACATTATTTGAGGTATATTGGAATATATATTTTATACTTATTTACATCATTTTATATGTATTTTCTATGTATGTTTTCATAGAAGTTTACTCTATTTTATGAGTATTCGTATATTTTTTGATACAAATTTATATTATTGATGTGTATTTTGCCTATCTATTTCAATACAAATTAACTTTATTGGATGTGCATTTTGTATATTTATTTCAATAAGGTAAATGTGTATTGAAAAAAAAACATGCAAAATACACATAAAAGTGCAAATTTGTTTCAAAATCTATATACGAATACACATAAAATATCGTAGAATTAAATATATAAACAAAATACAACAAATGAGTAAATACGTATAAAAAATATATATACAAAATACACATTAAATAATGTAAAATTCATGTCAAATATATAAACAAAATATCATTAGAAGAATGTGTATTTGTATGAAAATAGATATACAAAATACACATTAAATAACCTAAATTTGTATAAAACTATATACAAAAATAGACAAAAATAATTAAAATTTGTATGAAAATAAATATACAAAATGGAAATAAGATAAGGTAAATTTGTATAGAAATACATATAAAAATACACACAAAATAATGTACACAAAAATAATTTAAATTTGTTTGAAAATAGATATGCAAACTATACATTAGATTAGGCAAATTTGAATTGAAATACATATACAAAATACACATTAAATAATGTTAAATTTTATGAGAATATATAAACAAATACACATAAAATAACGTAAATTTTCATAAAATATATATACAAAATACATTAAATAATATAAATATGTATAATAATATATATACAAAATACACATAGAATAATGTAAAATGGTTTCGAAATAAATAAACAGAATATCAATAAAATAATGTAAATTTGTATGAAAATAAAGATGCAAAATACCCATACAATAACGCATATTTGTATAATAATATACATACAATAAAACACATAAAATAATTAAATTTGTATTAAAATAAATATACATAATGCACATTCAATAAAGTAAATTTCTATTTAAATAGATATTCAAAATACATATCAATAATGTAAATTTGTATCAAAATATATATTCGAATACATATAAAATAGAGTAAATTTCTATGAAAATATACATACAAAATACATATAAATGATGTAAATAAGTATAAAAATATAGATACCAAATACACCTAAAATAATGTAAATTCGTATCAAAATAAATGAACAAAATTCCGATAAAATTATATGTAGTAAAGTAAATATTCAAAATATAAATAAAATAACGAAAATTTGTATAAAAATATATACAAAAATACACAAAAATAATTTCAATTTGTATAAAAATAGATATACAAAATACACATATAATTAGTTAAATTTGTAATTAAATACATGTACAAAATACACATAAAATATATAATGTAAATTTATATGAAATGAAAACAAATACACATAAAATAGCGTACATTTGTATAAAATATATATACAAAATACACATAGAATAATGTAAAATCGTATCAAAATAAATACACAGAATATCAATAAAATAATGTAAATTTGTATGAAAATAAAGATGCAAAATACCCATAAAATAAAGCATATTTTTATAAAAATACATATACAAAAATACACATAGAATAATTAAATTTGTATTAAAATTAATATACAAAATGCACATACAATAAGGTAAATTTGTATTAAAAAAATATGCAAAATACACATAAAACAATGTAAATTTTTTTTAATATATATATACGAATACACATAAAATAACGTAGATTTCTATAGAAATATATATACAAAATACACATGAAATGATGTAAATACGTATAAAAATATAAATACAAAAAAGAAACATTAAGTAATGTAAATTCGTTTCAAAATAAATAAACAAAATATCAACAAAAGAAAGTGTATTTGTATGAAAATAGACATACAAAATACACATGAAATAACCTAAATTTGTATAAAACTATATACAAAAAAACACAAAAATAATTTAAATTTGTATGAAAATAAATATACAAAATACACATAAAATTAGGTAAATTTGTATTTAAATACATATACAAAATACACTTAAAATAATGTAAATTTGAATGAAAATATATAAACAAATACACTTAAAATAATGTAAATTTCTATAAAATATATATACAAAATACACGTTAAATAATGTAAATATATATAAAAAAAATATATACGAAACACAAATAGAATAATGTAAAATCGTATCAAAATAAATACACAGAATGTTAATAAAATAATGTAAATTTATATGAAAATTAAGATGCAAAATACCGATAAAATAACACATTTTTTATGAAAATATATATACCAAAATACATATAAAATAATTGAATTTGTATTAAAATAAATATTCAAAATGCACATAAAATAAGGTAAATCTGTATTTAAATAGATATGCAAAATACATATAAACAATGTAAATTTGTTTCAAAATATATATACGAATACACAGAAAATAAGTTAGATTTCTATAAAAATATAAATACAGAATATACATAAAATTAAGTAAATACGTATAAAAAAAATGAATACAAAATACACATAAAATAATGTAAATTCGTATCAAAATAAATAAACAAAATACCAATACAAGAATGTGTATTTGTATAAATATAAATATACAAAATACACATAAAATAATGAAAATTTATATACTGTTAATAAAATAATGTAAATTTGTATGAAAATTAAGATGCAAAATACCCATAATATAACGCATTTTTTATAAAAATATATATACCAAAATACACATAAAATAATTGAATTTGTATTAAAATAAATATACAAAATGCACATACAATAAGGTAAATCTGTATTTAAATAGATATGCAAAATATATATAAACAATGTAAATTTGTTTCAAAATATATATACGAATACACAGAAAATAAGGTATATTTCTATAAAAATATATATTCAAAATACACATAAAATTAAGTAAATACGTATAAAAAAAATGTATACAAAATACACATAAAATAATGTAAATTCGTATCAAAATAAATAAATGAAATACCACTACAAGAATGTGTATTTCTATAAATATAAATATACAAAATACACATTAAATAACGTAAATTTGTATAAAACTATACACAAAAATACACAAAAGTAATTAAATTTGTATGAAAATGGATGTACAAAATACACATAAAATAAGCTAAATTTGAATAGAAATATATATACAAAGTACATAAAATAATGTAAATTTGTATCAAAATATATATAAAAATACACATATAATAAAGTGGATTTGTATAAAAATATATAAACAAAACACTCATTAAATAATGTAAATACGTATAAAAAAAATTGTAAAAAATACACATATAATAATGTAATTCGTATCAAAATAAATAAACACAATACCAATAAAATAATGTAAATTTCTATAAGAAAACATAAACAAAATAAACATAAAATAACGCAAATTTCTATAAAAATATATATACAAAAATGCACATAAAATAAAGTAAATTTGCATAAAAATATATATACAAAACACACATTAAATAATGTACATGCGTATAAAAATATGTATACAAAATACCATTGAAATAATCTAAATACGTATCGAATTAAATTAACAAAATACCAAAAAAATAATGGAATTTTGGATGAAAATATATATAGAAAATACACATAAAATAACCTAAATACAAATACAAATATACACATAAAATAATGTAAAATTGAATGAAATAAATATACAAAATAAACATAAAATAAGGTAAATTTGTAATGAAATATATATACAAAATACACATAAAATAATATAAATTTGAATGAAAATATATATACAAATACACATAAAATAACATGAATTAGTATAAAAATATATATTCAAAATAAACATTAAATAATGTATAAAAATATATATACAAAGTACGTATAAATTAATGTAAATTCTTATCAAAATAAATCAACAAAATGCCAATAAAATAATATATATTTAAATGAAAATAAATTTACAAAATACACATAACATAAGTAAAATTTCTATTAAAATAAAAATACCCAGAAATATTTTGAATTTGTATGAAAATAGATATACAATATACACATAAAACTAGGTAAATTTCTTTTGAAGTATATATACAAAATACCCATAAGATATTGTAAATTTGTGTCAATATATATCAACAAATACACGTAACGTAACGTAACGTAACGTAACGTAAATTTGTATAAAATATATATACAAAATACTTATTAAATTAAATAAAAATGTATAAAAAAATATATACAAAATACACATAGAATAATGTAAAATCGTATCAAAATAAATGAACAGACTATCAATAAAATAATGTAAATTTCTATGAAAATAAAGATGCAAAATACCCATAAAATAACGCATATTTGAATAAAAATATATATACAAAAATACACATCAAATAATTATATTTGTATTAAAATAAATATTCAAAATGCACATACAATAAGGTAAATTTGTATTTAAATAGATATGCAAAATACGCATCAAATAATGTAAATTTGTATTAAAATATATATACGACAACACATAAAATAACGTAAATTTCTATGAAAATATATATAAAAAATACACATAAAATGATGTAAATACGTATAAAAATATATATACAAAATACACCTAAAATAAGGTAAATTCATATCAAATTCAATAAACTAAATTTCAATAAAAGAATGTATATATGTAGGAAAATCAATATACAAAATAATATATAAAAAACCTTAAATTTGTATTAAAATACACACAAAAAAACACAAAAATAATTTAAATTTGTATGAAAATAGATATACAAAATCCATTTAAAATTAGGTAAATTTGTATTGAAATACATATACAAAATACACATGAAATAATATAAATTTGTATGAAAATATATAAACAAATTGACATAAAGTAACGTATGTTTTTATAAAATATATATAGAAAATGCACATTAAATAATGTAATTATGTAAAATAAAATATATACAAAATACACATAGAACAATGTAAAATCGAATCAAAATAAATCACAGAATATCAATCAAATAATGTAAATTTGTATGAAAATAAAGATGCAAAATACCCATTAAAAAAAAAAACATTTTTTTAAAAACATATATACAAAAATACACATCAAATAATTAAATTTGTATTTAAATAAATATACAAAATGCACATACTATATGATAAATTTGTATTGAAATAGATATGCAAAAAACACATCAAACAATGTAAATTTGTTTCAAAATATATAACGAATACACATAAAAAAAACGTAAATTTCTATAAAAATACAAATAAAAAATACACATAAAATTATGTAAATACGTATAAAAATATATATACAAAATACACATAAAATAATGTAAATTCGTAGCAAAATAAAAAAACAAAATACTAATAGAAGAATGTAAATTTGTATGAAAATAAATATACAAAATAAACATAAAATAACGTAAATTTTTTTTTAAACTATATTCAAAAATACACAAAAGTAATTTAAATTTGTATGAAAATAGATATACAAAATATACATAAAATAAACAAAATTTGTATTGAAATATATATACAAAATACATAAAATAATGTAAATTTGTATCAAAATATTTTAACAGATGCGCATAAAATAACGTAAATTTGTTTTAAAATATACAAAATACACATTAATTAATGTAAATATGTATAAAAAAATATATACAAAACACAAATAGAATAATGTAAAATCGTATCAAAATAAATACACAGAATATTAATAAAACAATGTAAATTTGTATGAAAATAAAGATGCAAAATACCGATTAAATAACGCATTTTTTATAAAAATATATATACCAAAATACACATAAAATTTTTAAATTTGTATTACAATAAATATACAAAATGCACGTATAATAAGGTAAATTTGTATTGAAATAGATATGCAAAATACATATAAAACAATGTAAATTTGTTTCAAAATATATATACGAATACACATTAAATAACGTAGATTTCTTTAAAAATATATATACAAAATACACATAAAATGAAGTAAATACTTATAAGAAAATGTATACAAAATACACATAAAATAATGTAAATTCGTATCAAAATAAATAAACAAAATACCAATAAAATAATGTGTATTTGTATGAATATAAATATACAAAACACAATATATATACCAAATACACCCAAAACAAGGTAAATTCGTATCAAAATAAATAAACAAAATTCCGATAAAAGAACGTATATGTGTAGGAAAATAAATATAGAAAATACACATAAAATAACGAAAATTTGTATAAAAAAATATACATAAAAAAAACACAACAATAATTCCAATTTGTATGAAAATAGATATACAAAATACACATATAATTAGTTAAATTTGTATTTAAATACATGTACAAAATACCCATAAAATAATGCAAATTTGTATGTAATGAAAACAAATACACATAAAATAACGTACATTTGTATAAAATATATATACAAAATACACATAGAGTAATGTAAAATCGCATCAAAATAAACACACAGAATAACAATAAAATAATATAAATTTGTATGAAAATAAAGATGCAAAATAACCATAAAATAAACCATATTTTAATAAAAATACATATACAAAAATACACATAAAATAATTAAATTTGTATTAAAATTAATATACAAATTGCAGATACAATAAGGTAAATTTGTATTGAAAAAATATGCAAAATACACATAAAACAATGTAAATTTGTTTCAAAATATATATACGAATACACATAAAATAACGCAGATTTCTATAGAAATATATATACAAAAAACACTTGAGGTGCTGTAAATACGTATAAAAATATATATACAAAATAGACATTAAATAATGTAAATTCGTGTCAAAATAAATAAACAAAATATCAATAAAAGAATGTGTATTTGTATGAAAATAGATATACAAAATACACATAAAATAACGTAAATTTGTATAAAACTTTTTTTTGTGGAATTTTGTTTATTTATTTTGATACGGATTTACATTATTTTATGTGTATTTTGTATATATATTTTTCTACGTATTTACACTATTTTATGTGTATTTTGTATAAATATTTTTTTTTAAATTTACGTTCTTTTATTGTGTGTATTCGTATTTATTTTTATACAAATTTACATTATTTTATTTGTATTTTGCATATCTATTTCAATACAAATTTACGTTATTGTGTGTGTATTTTGTATATTTATTCTAATACAAATTTAATTATTTCATGTGTATTTTTGTATATATATTTTTTTTAAATATGAGTTATTTTATGGGAATTTTGCATCTTTATTTTTATAAATTTTTACATTACGTACATATTTTTTATAAGTATTTACATTATTTAATGTGTATTTTGTTTGTATATTTTTATACAAATTTAAGTTATTATATGTATATTTGAATAAATATTTTTATACAAATTTACATTATTTTATGTATTTTGTATATATATTTCAATACCAATTTAGCTTATTTTATGTCTTTTGTATACCTATTTCCATAAAAAATTTTTTTTTTTTGTATATAGTTTTATACAATTTTACGTTATTTTATGTGTATTTTGTATATTTACATTTATACAAATACACATTCTTTTATAGGTATTTTATTTATTTATTTTGATACGAATTTACATTATTTTATGTGTATTTTGTATACATTTTCTTATACGTATTTACTTAATTTTATGTATATTTTGTATATATATTTTTATAGAAATCTACGTTATTTTATGTGTATTCGTATATATATTTTGAAACAGATTTACATTGTTTTATATGTATTTTGCATATCTATTTCAATTCAAATTTACCTTATTGTATGTGCATTTTGTATATTTATTGTAATACAAATTTAAATATTTTATATGTATTTTGGTATATATATTTTTTTTTTAAATGCGTTATTTTATGGGTATTTTGCATCTTTATTTTCATACAAATTTACATTGTTTTATTAATATTCTCTGTATTTATTTTGATACGATTTTACATTATTCTATTTGTGTTTTGTATATATATTTTTTATACATATTTACATTATTTAATGAGTATTTTGTATATATATTTTATACAAATTTGCCTAATTTCATGTGTATTTTGCATATATATTTTCAAACAAATTTAAATTATTTTTTGTGTATTTTTGTATATATTATTATACAAATTTTAGTTATTTTATTTGTATTTTGTATATATATTTTCCTACAAATATCCATTCTTTCATTGGAATTTTGTTTATTTATTTTGATACGAATTTACACTATTTTATGTGTATTTTGTATATATATTTTTCTACGTATTTAAATTATTTTATGTGTATTTTGTATATACATTTTCATAAAAATTTACGTTATTTTATTGTGTGTATTCGTATATATTTTGATACAAATTTTATACAAATTCATGTTATTTTATGTGTATTTGTATATATATTTTCATACAAATTTATATTATTTTATGTGTATTTTTACATATATTTCATTACAAATTTATCTTATTTTATGTTTATTTTTTATATTTATTTCATTCAATTTAAAAAAATTTTATGTGTATATTTGTATTTGTATTTAGGTTATTTTATGTGTATTTTCTTTATATATTTTCATCCAAAATTACATTATTTTATTGGTATTTTCTTAATTTAATTCGATACGAATTTAGATTATTTCATAGGTATTTTGTATACATATTTTTATAATCATTTACATTATCTAATGTGTGTTTAGTATACATGTATATATTTTGTTATACGTGCATTTTTGTACATATATTTTTATAGAAATTTGCGTTATTTTATGAGTATTTTATATATGTTTTCTCATACAAATTTACATTATTTTATTGATATTTTGTTCATTTGTTTTGATAGGAATTATATGATTATATGTGTATTTTGTACATTTTCTTTTATACGTATTTACATTATTTAATGTGTATTTGGTTTATATATTTTTATACAAATTTACGTTATTATATGCTTATTTGTATGAATATTTTGATACAAATTTACTTTATTTTATGTATTTTGTATATATATTTCAATTCAAATTTAGCTTATTTTGAGTGTATTATGTATATGTATTTTCATACAAATTTCATTACTTCTGTATATTTTTGTATATAATTTTACATAAATATACGTTATTTTATGTGTGTTTTGTACATTTACACATTTTTTTATTGGTATTTTGTTTATATATTTTTCTACGTATTTATTTTATTTTATTTGTATTTTGTATATATATTTTCATAAAAATTTACGTTATTATATGTGTATTTATATTAAAATTTTGATACAAATTATCATTATTTGATGTATTTTGTATATATATTTCAATTCAAATTTAGGTTATTTTATGTGTATTTTGTATATCTATTTTCATACAAATTTAATTACTTTTGTGTATTTTTGTATATAGTTTATACAAATTTCTATGAAAATATACATACAAAATACATATAAAATGATGTAAATAAGTATAAAAATATATATACCAAATATACCTCAAATAATGTAAATTCGTATCAAAATAAATAAAGAAAATTCCGATAAAAGAACGTATATTTGTAGGAAAATAAATATACAAAATACACATTTAAATACATGTACAAAATACACATAAAATAATGAAAATTTGTATGAAATGAAAACAAATACACATAAAGTAACGTATATTTGTATAAAATATATATACAAAATACACATAGAATAATGTAAAATCGAATTAAAATAAATACACAGAATATCAATAAAATAATGTAAATTTGTATGAAAATAAAGATGCAAAATACTCATAAAATAATTAAATTTGTATTAAAATTAACATAAAAAATGCACATACAATAAGGTAAATTTGTATTGAAAAAATATGCAAAATACACATAAAACAGTGTAAATTTGTTTCAAAATATATATACGAATACACATAAAATAACGTAGATTTCTATAGAAATATATATATACAAAATACACATGAAATGATATAAATACGTATAAAAATATATATACAAAATACACATTAAATAATGTAAACTCGCGTCAAAATAAATAAACAAAATATCAATAAAAGAATGTGTATTTGTATGAAAATAGATATAGAAAATACATATAAAATAACCTAAATTTGTATAAAACTATATACAAAAATACGCAAAAATAATTTTAATTTGTATGAAAATAAATAAACAAAATACACATAAAATTAGGTAAACTTGTATTGAAATACATATACAAAATACACTTAAAATAATGTAAATTTGAATGAAAATATATGTACAAATACTCTTAAAATACCGTTAATTTGTATAAAATATATATAAAAAATACACATTAAATAATGTAATTATGTATAAAAAAAATGTATTAATAATGTAAATATGTATAAAAAAATATATACAAAACACAAATAGAATAATATAAAATCGTATCAAAATATATACACAGAATATTAATAACATAATGTAAATTTGTATGAAAATTAAGATCCAAATACCTATAAAATGACGCATTTTTTTTATAAAATTATATATAGGTACCAAAATACACATAAAAAATTTGAATTTGTATCTAAATAAATATACAAAATGCACATACAATAAGGTAAATTTGTATTGAAATAGATATGCAAAATACATATAAAACAATGTAAATTTGTTTCAAAATATATATACGAATACACATAAAATAACGTAGATTTCTATAAAAATATATGTACAAAATACACATAAAATTAAGTAAATACGAATAAAAAATGTATACAAAATACACATAAAATAATGTAAATTCGTATAAATATAAATAAACAAAATACCAATAAAAGAATGTGTATTTGTATAAATATAAATATACAAAATGCACATAAAATAACGTAAATTTGTATAAAAATATATACAAAAATACACAGAAGTAATTAAATTCGTATGAAAATAGATATACAAAATACAGATAAAATTAGCTTAATTTGAATTGAAATGTTTATACAAAATACATCAAATAATTTAAATTTGTATCAAAATATTTATAAAAATACATATAATAACGTAAATTTGTTTAAAAATATATAAAAAAAATACACATTAAGTAATGTAAATACGTTTTAAAAATATGTACAAAATAGACATATAATCATGTAATTCGTATCAAACTAAATAAACAAAATAGCAATAAAATAATCTAAATTTCTATAAGAAAACATATACAAATACATATAAAATAACACAAATTTCTACAAAAATATATGTACAAAAATGCACGTAAAATAAAGTAAATTTCCATAAAAATATATATACAAAACACACATTAAATAATGTAAATGCGCACATAAAATAACCTAAATTTGTATAAAACTATATACAAAAATACACAAAAATAATTCGTATTTGTATGAAAAGAAATATACAAAATACACATAAAATTAGGTAAATTTGTATTGAAATACATATACAAAATACACATAAAATAATATAAATTTGAATGAAAATATATAAACAAATACACATAAAATAACGTAAATTTGTATGAAATATATATACAAAATACACATTAAATAATGTAAATATGTATAAAAAAAATATATACAAAACACAAATAGAAAAATGTAAAATCGTATCAAAATATATACACAGAATATTAATAAAATTATGTGAATTTGTATGAAAATTAAGATGCAAAATACCTAGAAAATAACGCATTTTTTATAAAATTATAGATACCAAAATACACATAAAATATTTGAATTTATATTAAAATAAATATACAAAGTGCACATACAATAAGGTAAATTTGTATTTAAATAGATATGGAAAATACATATAAAATAATGTAAATTTGTTTCAAAATATATATACGAATACACACAAAATAACGTAGATTTCTATAAAAATATATATATACAAAATACACATAAAATGAAGTAAATACGTATAAAAAAATGTATACAAAATACACATAAAATAATGTAAATTCGTATAAATATAAATAAACGAAATACCAATAAAAGAATGTGTATTTGTATAAATATAAATATACAAAATGCACATAAAATAACGTAAATTTATATAAAACTATATACAAAAATACACTGAAGTAATTAAATTTGTATGAAAATAGATATACAAAATACACTCAAAATAAGCTTAATTTGAATTGAAATATATGTAAAAAATACATAAAATAAAGTAAATTTGTATCAAAATATTTTTACAAATACACATATAATTACGTTAATTTTATATAAAAATATATAAACAAAATACACATTAAATAATGTGAATACGTATAAAAAAAATATGTACAAAATACACATATAATCATGTAATTCGTATCAAAATAAATAAACAAAATACCAATAAAATAATGTAAATTTTTATGAGAAAACATATACAAAATACATATAAAAGAACGCAAATTTCTATAAAAATATATGTACAAAAATGGACATCAAATAAATTTGCATTAAAAAATATATACAAAACACACATTACATAATGTAAATGAGTATAAAAATATGTATACAAAATACCTATGAAATAATCTAAATTCGTATCGAATTAAATTAGGATAATACCACTAAAATAATGTAATTTTGGATGAAAATATATATAGAAAATACACATAAAATAACCTAAATACAAATACAAATATACACATAAAATAATTTAAAATTGAATGAAATAAATATACAAAATAAACATAAAATAAGGTAAATTTGTAATAAAATATATGTAAAAATACACATAAAATAATATAAATTTGTATGAAAATATATATACAAATACACATTAAATAAAATGAATTTCTATAAAATTTGTATCAAAATATATACGAATACACACAGTAAAATAACGTAGATTTTTATGAAAATGTATATACAAACTACACATAAAATAATTTAAATACGTAGAAAAATATATATACAAAATACACATAAAATATATATACAAAATATACAAAATATACAAAAAAAAACTAAAATTTGTATAAAAATATATACAAAGATACTCGGAAAATAATTTAAATTTGTTTTAAAATATATCTGCAAAATAAACATAAAATTAGGCAAATTTGTATTGAAATACATATACAAAATACACATAAAATAATGTAAATTTTTATAAAAATATATAAAAATATTCACATAAAATAACGTAAATCTCGATAAAATATATATACAAAATAAACATTAAATAATGTAAATATGTATAAAAAAGATATATACAAAATACACATAGAATAATGTTAAATCGTATCAAAATAAATAAACAGAATATCAATAAAATAATGTAAATTTGTAAGAAAATAAAGAAGCAAAATACTCATATAATAACGCATATTTGCATAAAAATATATATACAAAAATACACATAAAATAATTTCATTTGTATTAAAATAAATATTCAAAATGCACATACAATAAAGTAAATTTGTATTGAAATAGATATCCAAAATACACATAAATAAAATAAATTTGTATCAAAATATATATACGAATACACATAAAATAGAGTAAATTTCTATGAAAATATACATACAAAATACATATAAAATGATGTAAAAAAGTATAAAAATATATATACCAAATACACCTAAAATAATGTAAATTCGTATCAAAATAAATAAACAAAATTCCGATAAAAGAACGTATATGTGTAGGAAAATAAATATAGAAAATACACATAAAATAACGATAATTTGTATAAAAATATATACAAAAAAAAAATTCAATTTGTATGGAAATAGATATACAAAATACACATATAATTTGTTAAATTTGTATTTAAATACATGTACAAAAACCACATAAAATAATGTAAATTTGTATGAAATGAAAACAAATACACATAAAATAACGAACATTTGTATAAAATATATATATACAAAATACACATACAATAATGTAAAAACGCATCAAAATATATAAACAGAATATCAATAAAATAATATAAATTTGTATGAAAATAAAGATGCAAAATAACCATAAAATAAACCATATTTTTATAAAAATACATATAACAAAAAACACATAGAATAATTAAATTTGTATTAAAATTAATATACAAAATGCAGATACAATAAGGTAAATTTGTATTGAAAAAATGTGCAAAATACACATAAAACAGTGTAAATTTGTTTCAAAATATATATACGAATACACATAAAATAACGTAGATTTCTATAGAAATATATATACAAAATACACATTAAATAATGTAAATTCGCGTCAAAATAAATAAACAAAATATCAATAAAAGAATGTGTATTTGTATGAAAATAGATATATAAAAAACACATTAAATAACCTAAAATTGTATAAAACTATATACAAAAATACACAAAAATAATTTCAATTTGTATGAAAATAAATATACAAAATACACATAAAATTTGGTAAATTTGTATTTAAATACATAAACAAAATACACATAAAATAATGTAAATTTCAAAAAATACATAAACAAATACACTTAAAATAACGTAAATTTGTATAATATATATATACAAAACACAAATAGAAGAATGTAAAATCGTATCAAAATAAATACACAGAATATTAATAAAATAATGTAAATTTGTATGAAAATAAAGAAGCAAAATACCCAATAAATAACGCCTTTTTTTTTTTAAATATGTATTCAAATATACACATAAATTTTTTTTTATTTGTATTAAAATAAATATATAAAATACACATACAATAAGGTAAATTTGTATTGAAATAGATATGCAAAATACATATAAAACAATGTAAATTTGTTTCAAAATATATATACGAATACACATAAAATAACGTAGATTTCTATAAAAAATATATAAAAAAAATACACATAAAATAAAGTAAATACGTATAAAAAAATGTATACAAAATACACATAAAATAATGTAAATTCGTATAAAAATAAATAAACAAAATACCAATAAAAAAAATATGTATTTGTATAAATATAAATATACAAAATACACATAAAATAACGTAAATTTATAAAACTATATACAAAAATACACAGAAGTAATTAAATTTGTATGAAAATAGATATACAAAATAGACACAAAATAAGCTAAATTTGAATTCAAATATATATACAAAATACATAAGATAAAGTAAATTTGTATCAAAATACTTATACAAATACAGATATAATAACGTAAGTTTGTATAAAAATATATAAGCAAAATACACATTAAATAATGTAAATACGTATAAAAAAAATATGTACAAAATTCACAAATAATCATGTAATTCGTATCAAAATAAATAGACAAAATACCAATAAAATAATGTAAATTTGTATGAGAAAACATATACAAAATACATATAAATAACGCAAATTTCAATAAAAATATATATAATATAATATTTTTTTATACATATTTAAAATATTTAATGTATATTTTGTATATATATTTTATCAAAATTTACGTTATTTATGTGTATTTGTTTATATATTTTCATACAAATTTACATTATTTTATGTGAGTTTTGTATATGTATTTCAATACAAATTTGCCAAACTTTGTGTATTTTGCATATCTATTTTCAAACAAATTTAAAATATTTTTGTGTATTTTTGTATATATTTTTATACAAATTTTAGTTATTTTATTTGTATTTTGTATATATATTTTCCTATCAATATACATTCTTTAATTAGAATTTTGTGTATTTACTTTTTTAACGAATTTACATTATTTTATGTGTATTTTGTATATATATTTTTCTACGTATTTAAATTATTTTATGTGTATTTTATATAGACATTTTCATCAAAATTTACGTTATTTTATTGTGTGTATTCGTATATATTTTGATACAAATTTTATACAAATTCATGTTATTTTATGTGTATTTGTATATATATTTTCATACAAATTTATATTATTTTATGTGTATTTTTACATATATTTCATTACAAATTCACCTTATTTTATGTTTATTTTGTATATTTATTTCATTCAATTTTAAATTATTTAATGTGTATATTTGTATTTGTATTTAGGTTATTTTATGTGTGTTTTCTATATATATTTTCATCCAAAATAACATTATTTTATTGGTATTTTCTTAATTTAACTCGATAAGAATTTAGATTATCTCATAGGTATTTTGTATACATATTTTTATATTCATTTACATTATCTAATGTGTGTTTTGTATATATTTTTTTATGCAAATTAATTTGATGTGCATTTTTGTACAAATATTTTTATTGAAATTTGCGTTATTTTATGTGTATTTTGTATATGTTTTCTCATAGAAATTTACATTATTTTATTGTTTTTTTGTTTATTTATTTTGATACGAATTACATGATTATGTGTATTTTGTACATATTTTTTTTATACGTATTTACATTACTTAATATGTATTTTGTTTATATATTTTTATACAAATTTACGTTATTATATGTGTATTTGTTAAAAATATTTTAATACAAATTTACTTTATTTTATGTATTTTGTAAATATATTTCAATTCAAATTTAGCTTATTTTGTGTGTATTTTGTATATCTATTTTCATACAAATTTAATTACTTCTGTATATTTTTGTATATAGTTTTATATAAATTTACGTTATTTTATGTGCATTTTGTATATTTATATTTATACAAATACACATTCTTTTATTGGTATTTTGTTTATTTATATTTATACGAATTTACATTATTTTATGTGTATTTTGTATACAGTTTTTATACATACTTACTTAATTTTATGTGTATTTTGTATATATATTTTTATGGAAATCTACGTTATTTTAAGTGTAATCGAATATATATTTTGAAACAAATTTACATTGTTTTATATGTATTTTGCATATCTATTTCAATACAAATTTACCTTATTGTATGTGCATTTTGTATATTTATTTTAATACAAATTCAAATATTTTATGTGTATTTTGGTATATAGAATTTTATAAAAAATGCGTTATTTTATAGGTATTTTGCATCTTAAATTTCACACAAATTTACATTATTTTATTAATATTCTGTGTATATATTTTGATACGATTTTATATTATTCTATTTATGTTTTGTATATATTTTTTTTATACATATTTACATTATTTAATGTGTATTTTTTATATATATTTTATACAAATTTACGTTATTTTAAGTGTATTTGTTTATATATTTTCATTCAAATTTACATTATTTTAAGTGTATTTTGTATATGTATTTCAATACAAATTTACCTAATTTTATGTGTATTTTGTATATTTATTTTCATGCAAATTTAAATTATTTTTGTGTATTTTTGTATATAGTTTTATAAAAATTTAGGTTATTTTATGTGTATTTTCTATATCTATTTTCATACAAATACACATTCTTTTATTGATATTTTGTTTATTTATTTTGACGCAAGTTTACATTATTTAATGGCTGCCTACAAATGAATAAACCATTTATTATTATTATTATTATTTTATTGCTATTTTGTTTATTTAATTTGATACGAATTACATGATTATATGTGTATTTTGTACATGTTTTTTATACGTGTTTACATTATTTAATGTGTATTTTGTTTATATATTTTTAAACAAATTTACGTTATTATATGTGTATTTGTATAAATATTTTGATACAAATTTACATTATTTTCTGTATTTTGTATATACATTTCAACTCAAATTTATCTTATTTTATTTGTATTTTATAAATCTATTTTCATACAAATTTAATTACTTCTGTGTATTTTTGTATATAGTTTGATACAAATTTACGTTATTTTATGTGTATCTTCTATACATTAGTTTATACGTATTTACATCTTTTTATGTGTATTTTGTATATATTTTTATAGAAATCAACGTTATTTTATGTGTATTCGTATATATATTTTGAAACAAATTTACATTGTTTTATATGTATTTTGCATATCTATTTCAATACAAATTTACCTTATTGTATGTACATTTTGTATATTTATTTTAATACAAATTCAAATATTTTATGTGTATTTTGATATATATATTTTTATAAAAAAAAATGCGATATTTTATGGGTATTTTGCATCTTAATTTACATACAAATTTACATTATTTTATTAACATTCTGTGTATTTATTTTGATGCAATTTTACATTATTCTATTTGTGTTTTGTATATATTTTTTTATACATATTTACATTATTTAATGTGTATTTTGTATATATATTCTATACAAATTTACGTTATTTTAGGTGTATTTTTTTATATATTTTCATTCAAATTTAAATATTATATTATGTATATTTTGTATATGTATTTCAATACAAATTTTCCTAATTTTATGTATATTTTGTACATGTATTTAAATACAAATTTAACTAATTATATGTGTATTTTGTATATCTATTTTCATACAAATTTAAATTAATTTTGTGTATTTTTGTATATATTTTTATACAAATTTTCGTAGTTTTATGTGTATTTTGTATATTTTTTTTCCTACATATATACGGTCTTTTATCGGAATTTTGTTTATTTATTTTGATACGAATTTACATTATTTTAGGTGTATTTGATATGTATATTTTTATACTTATTTATATCATTTTATATGTATTTTGAATATATATTTTCATAGAAATTTACTCTATTTTATGTGTATTCGTATATATATTTTGATACAAATTTACATTATTTATGTGAATTTTGCATATCTATTTCAATACAAATTTACCATATTGTATGTGTTTTTTGTATATTTATTTTAATACAAATTTAATTATTTTATGTGTATTTTTGTAAAAATATGCGTTATTATATGGGTATTTTGCATCTTTATTTTCATACAAATTTACATTATTTTATTGATATTCTGTTCATTTACTTTGATACGATTTTCCATTATTCTATGTGTATTTTGTATATATATTTTTATACACATTTACATTATTTAATATATATTTTGTATATATATTTTATATAAATTTACGTTATTTTATGTGTATTTGTTTATATATTTTCATACAAATTTACAATATTTTATGTGTATTTTGTATATGTATTTCAATACAAATTTGCCTAATTTTATGTGTATTTTGCATATCTATTTTCAAACAAATTTAAATTATTTTTATGTATTTTTGTATATATTTTTATACAAATTCTAGTTATTTTATTTGTATTTTGTATATATATTTTCCTACAAATATACATTCTTTTAGTGGAATTTTGTTCATTTATTTTGATAAGAATTTACATTATTTTAAGTGTATTTTGTATTTTTTTTCTACGTATTTACATTATTTTATGTGTATTTTCTATATATATTTTCGTAAAAATTTTACGTTATTTTATTGTGTGTATTCGTATATATTTTGATACAAATTTACAATATTTTATGCTTATTTTGCATATCTATTTCACTATAAATTTACCTTATTGTATGTGTATTTTGTATATTTATTTTAATACAAATTTAATTATTTTATGTGTACTTTGTATACATTTTCTTATACGTATTTACTTCATTTAATGTGTATTTTGTATATATATTTTTATAGTAATCTACGTTATCTTATGTGTATTCGTATATATATTTTGAAGCAAATTTACATTGTTTTATATGTATTTAGCATATCTATTTCAAAACAAATTTACCTTATTGTATGTGCATTTTTATATTTATTGTAATACAAATTTAAATATTTTATTATTTTGGTATATATATTTTTATAAAAAGAGTTTTATACAAATTTACAATATTTTATGTGTATTTTATATATCTATTTTCATACAAATACACATTCTTTTATTGATATTTTGTTTATTTATTTTGACGCGAATTTACATTATTTAACGTGCATTGTGTATATATATTTTTATACGTATTTACGTCATTTCATGTGTATTTTGTATATATATATATACATATATATATATATATATATATATATATATATATATATATATATATATATATATATATATATATATATATATATATATATATATATATATATATATATATATATATATATATATATATATATATATATATATATATATATATATATTTTTTTTTTTTTTTTTATATAGAAATATACGTTATTTTATGTGTATTCGTATATATATTTTGAAACAAATATACATTGTTTTATGTGCATTTTGCATATTTTTTCAATATAAATTTACCTTACTGTACGTGCATTTTGTATATTAATTTTAATACAAATTTAATTATTCTATGTGTATTTTTGTATATGTATTTTTATAAAAATATGCTTTATTTTATGGGTATTTTGCATCTTTATTTTCATACAAAATTACATTATTTTATTGATATTCTGTGTATTTATTTTGATGCGATTTTGCATTATTCTATGTATATTTTGTATATATATTTCATACAAATGTACGTTATTTTATGTGAATTTATTTTCATTTCATACAAATTTACTTTATTTTATGTGTATTTTGTACATGTTTTTAAATACAAATTTAACTAATTATATGTGTATTTTGTATACCTATTTTCATAGAAATTGAATTTTTTTTTTTTTTTTTTTTATATTTTTTTACAAATTTTCGTAATTTTATGTGTATTTTGTATATTTATTTTCCTACAAATATACGTTCTTTTATCGGAATTTTGTTTATTTATTTTGATACGAATTTACATTATTTTAGGTGTATTTGATATATATTTTTTTTATACTTATTTACATCATTTTATTTGTATTTTGAATATATATTTTCATAGAAATTTACTGTATTTTATGTGTATTCGTATTTATATTTTGAAACAAATTTACATTATTTATGTGTATTTTGCATATCTATTTCAATACAAATTTTCTTTATTGTATGTGCCTTTTGTATATTTATGTTAATACAAATTTAATTATTTTGTGTGTATTTTTTTATATATATTTTTAAACAAATATGCGTTATTATATGGGTATTTTTTATCTTTATTTTCATACAAATTTACATTATTTTATTGATATTCTGTTTATTTTTTTTAATAAGATTTTACATTATTCTGTGAATTTTCTACATATATTTTTATACATATTTACATTATTTAAAGTATATTTCGTATATATATTTTATGGAAATTTACGTTATTTTATGTGTATTTTTTATATATTTTCATACAGATTTACATTATTTTATGTGTATTTTGTATATGTATTTCAACACAAATTTGCCTAGTTTTATGTGTATTTTGCATATCTATTTTCAAACAAATTTAAATTATTTTTATTTATTTTTGTATATTTTTTGATACAAATTTTTGTTATTTCATTTGTATTTTATATATATATATATATATATATATATATATATATATATATATATATATATATATATATATATATATATATATATATATATATATATATATATATATATATATATATATATATATATATTCCTACAAATATACATTCTTTTATTGGAATTTTGTTTATTTATTTTGATACGAATTTACATTATTTTATGTGTATTTTGTATATATATTTTTCTACGTATTTACATTATTTTATGTGTATTGTATATATATTTTCATAAAAATTTACGTTATTTTATTGTGTGTATTCGTATCTATTTTCATACAAATTTACATTATTTTATGTGTATTTTCCATATCTATTTCAATACAAATTTACCTTATAGTATGTGTATTCTGTATATTTATATTAATACAAATTTAATTATTTTAAGTGTATTTTTGTATATATTTTTTTAAATATGATTTATTTTATGTGTCTTTTGTATATCTATTTTCATACAAATTTAATTATTTTTGTTAATTTTTGTATATAGTTTCATGCAATTTTACGCTATTTTATGTGTATTTTGTATATTTATATTTATACAAATACACATTCTTTATTGGTATTTTGTTCATTTATTTTGATACGAATTTACATTATTTTATATGAATTTTGTATACATTTTCTTATACGTATTTACTTCATTTTATGTGTATTTTGTATATATATTTTTTATAGAAATCTATGTTATTTTATGTGTATTCGTACATATATATTGAAACAAATTTACATTGTTTTATATGTATTTTGCATATCTATTTCAATACAAATTTACCTTATTGTATGAGCATTTTGTATATTTATTGTAATACAAATTTAAATATATTATGTGTATTTTGGTATATATATTTTTATAAAAAAAATCGTTATTTTATGGGTATTTTACATCTTTATTTTCATACAAATTTACATTATTTTATTAACATTCTGTGTATTTATTTTGATACGATTTTACATTATTCTATTTGTGTTTTGTTTATATTTTTTTTTATACATATTTACATTATTTAATATGTATTTTGTATATATATTTTATACAAATTTACGTTAATTTAAGTGTATTTTTTTATATATTTTCATTCAAATTTACATTATTTTATGTGTATTTTGTATATGTATTTCAATACAAATTTACCTAATTTTATATGTATTTTGCATATTTATTTTCATACAAATTTAAATTATTTTTGTGTATTTTTGTATATAGTTTTATACAAATTTCCGTTATTTTATGTGTATTTTGTATATTTATTTTCATACAAATACACATTCTTTTATTGATATTTTCTTTATTTATTTTGACACGAATTTACATTATTTAATGTGTATTTTGTATATATATTTTTTACGTATTTACATCATTTCATGTGTATTTTGTATATATATTTCTAGAGAAATCTACGTTATTTTATGTGTATTCGTATATATATTTTGAAACAAATCTACATTTTTTTATGTGTATTTTATATATATTTTCATAAAAACTACGTTATTTTATTGTGTGTATTCCTATATATTTTGATAAAAATTTACATTATTTTATGTGTTTTTTGCATATCTATTTCAATAAAAATCTACCTTATTGTATGTGTATTTTGTATATTTATTTTAATACAAATTTAATTATTTTATGTGTATTTTTGTATATATATTTTTTTTAAATATGAGTTATTTTTGGGTATTTTGCATCTTTATTTTTATAAATTTTTACATTACGTACATATCTTTTATACTTATTTACATTATTTAATGTGTATTTTGTTTATATATTTTTATACAAATTTACGTTATTATATGTGTATTTGAATATATATTTTGATACAAATTTACATTATTTTATGTATTTTCTATATTTATTTCAATTCAAATTTAGCTTATTTTATGTGTCTTTTGCATACCTATTTTCATACAAATTTAACTATTTTTGTTTATTTTTGTATAATATATAGTTTTATATAATTTTACGTTATTTTATGTGTATTTTGTATATTTATATTTATACAAGTACTCATTCTTTTATTGGCATTTTGTTTATTTATTTTGATACGAATTTACATTATTTTATGTGTATTTTGTATACATTTTCTTATACGTATTTACTTCATTTTATGTGTATTTTGTATATAAATTTTTATAGAAATCTACGTTATTTTATGTGTATACCTATATATATTTTGAAACAAATTTACTTTATTTCATATGTATTTTGCATATCTATTTCAATACAAATTTACCTTATTGTATGTGCATTTTGTATATTTATTGTAATACAAATTTTAATATTTTATGTGTATTTTGGAATATATATTTTCATAAAAAATGCGTTGTTTTATGGGTATTTTGCATCTTTATTTCCATACAAATTTACATTATTTTATTAATATTCTGTGTATTTATTTTATACGATTTTAAATTATTCTATTTGTCTTTTGTATATATTTTTTTATACATATTTACATTATTTAATGTGTATTTTGTATATATATTTCATACAAATTTACGGTTTTTTAAGTGAATTTGTTTATATATTTTCAATCAAATTTACATTATTTTATGTGTATTTTGTATATGTATTTCAATACAAATTTACCTAATTTTATGTGTATTTTGTATATTAATTTTCATACAAATTTAAATTATTTTTTGAGTATTTTTGTATAGAGTTTTATACAAATTTACAATATTTTATGTGTATTTTGTGTATCTATTTTCATACAAATACACATTCTTTTATTGAAATTTTATTATTTATTTTGACACGAGTTTACATTATTTAATGTGCATTGTGTATATATATCTTTATACGTATTTACGTCATTTCATCTATTTTTTGTATATATATTTCTATAGAAATCTACGTTATTTTATGTGTATTCGTATATATATTTTGAAACAAATATACATTGTTTTATGTGTATTTTGTATATTCTTTCAATACAAATTTACCTTATTGTATGTGTATTTTGCATATTAATTTTAATACAAATTTAATTATTCTATGTGAATTTTTGTATATGTAATTTTATAAAAAATATGCTTTATTTTATGGGTATTTTGCATCTTTATTTTCATACAAATTTACATTATTTTATTGATATTCTGTGTATTTATTTTGATACGATTTTACATTATTCTATGTATATTTTGAATATATATTTTATACAAATGTACGCTATTTTATGTTAATTTGTTTTCATTTCATACAAATTTACATTATTTCATGTGTATTTTGTACATGTATTTAAATACAAACTTAACTAATTACATGTTTATTTTGTATTTCTATTTTCATAGAAATTGAAATTAATTTTGTGTATTTTTGTATATATTTTTTTACAAATTTTCGTAATTTTATGTGTATTTTGTATATTTATTTTCCTACAAATATACGTTCTTTCATCGGAATTTTGTTTATTTATTTTGATACGAGTTTACATTATTTTAGGTGTATTTGACATATATTTTTTTATACTTATTAACATCATTTTATATGTATTTTGAATACATATTTTTATAGAAATTTACTGTATTTTATGTATTTATTTGTATATGTATTTCAATACAAATTTGCGTAATTTTATGTGTATTTTGCATATCTATTTTCAAACAAATTTAAATTATTTTTACTCATTTTGTATATATTTTTATACAAATTTTTGTTATTTTATTTGTTTTTATATATATATATATATATATATATATATATATATATATATATATATATATATATATATATATATATATATATATATATATATATATATATATATATATATATTTCTACAAATATACATTCTTTTATTGGAATTCTGTTTATTTATTTTGATACGAATTTACATTATTTTATGTGTATTTTGTATATATATTTTTCTACGTATTTACATTATTTTATGTGTATTTTGTATATATATTTTCATAAAAATTTACGTTATTTTATTGTGTGTATTCGTATCTATTTTGAAAAAAATTTACATTATTTTATGTGTATTTTCCATATCTATTTCAATACAAATTTACCTTATAGTATGTGTATTCTGTATATTTATTTTAATACAAATTTAATTATTTCATGTGTATTTTTGTATATTTTTTTTTTTAAATATGAGTTATTTTATGTGTCTTTTGTATATCTATTTTCATACAAATTTAATTATTTTTGTTAATTTTTGTATTAGTTTTATACAATTTTACGCTATTTTATGTGTATTTTGTATATTTATATTTATACAAATACACATTCTTTTACTGGTATTTTGATCATTTATTTTGATTCGAGTTTATATTATTTTATATGAATTTTGTATACATTTTCTTATACGTATTTACTTCATTTTATGTGTATTTTGTATATATATTTTTATAGAAATCTACGTTATTTTATGTGTATTCGTATATATATATATATATATATATATATATATATATATATATATATATATACATATATATATATATAAATATATATATATATATATATATATATATATATATATATATATATATATATATATATATATATATATATATTGAAACAAATTTACATTGTTTTATATGTATTTGGCATATCAAATTCAATACAAATTTACCTTATTGTATGAGCATTTTGTATATTTATTGTAATACAAATATTTTATGTGCATTTTGGTATATATATTTTTATAAAAAATGCGTTATTTTATGGGTATTTTGCATCTTTATTTTCATACAAATTTACATTATTTTATTAACATTCTGTGTATTTATTTTGATACGATTTTACATTATTCTATTTGTGTTTTGTATATATATTTTTTTATACATATTTACATTATTTAATGAGTATTTTGTATATATATTTTATACAAATTTACGTTAATTTAAGTGTATTTGTTTATATATTTTCATTCAAATTTACATTATTTTATGTGTATTTTGTATATGTATTTCAATTCAAATTTACCTAATTTTATGTGTATTTTGTATATTTATTTTCATACAAATTTAAATTATTTTTGTGTATTTTTGTATATAGTTTTATACAAATTTCCGTTATTTTATGTGTATTTTGTATATGTATTTTCATACAAATACACATTCTTTTATTGATGTTTTCTTTCTTTATTTTGACACGAATTTACATTATTTAATGTGTATTTTGTATATATATTTTTATACGTATTTACATCATTTCATGTGAATTTTGTATATATATTTCTATAGAAATCTACGTTATTTTATGTGTATTCGTATATATATTTTGAAACAAATCTACATTACTTTATATGTATTTTGTATATATATTTCATTACAAATTTGCCTTATTTTATGTTTATTTTTATATCTATTTTCATTCAAATTCAAAATATTTTATGTGAATATATTTATTTCTATTTACGTTATTTTAAGTGTATTTTCTATATATATTTTCATTCAAAATTACATTATTTTATCGGTATTTTGTTCATTTATTTCGATACGAATTTAGATTATTTCATGTGTATTTTCTATACATATTTTTATACGCATTTACATTATTTAATATTTGTTTTGTATATATATTTTTTATACAATTTTACTTCATTTTGTGTACATTTGTGTTGTTGTTTTTATACAAATTTACATTATTTTAAGTGTATTTTGTACTTTTTTTATTATAAATGTGTCTTATTTTATGTGTATTTTGTTTATTTATTTTCATACAAATTTAAAGTATTTGATGTGCGTTTTTTTTACATATATTTTTATAGAAATTTTCGTTATTTTATGTGTATTTTGTATATATTTTTTCATACAAATTTACATTTTTTTATTATTATTTTGTTTATGTATTTTCATACGAATTTACATTATGATAGGTGTATTTTGTATATATTTTGTATACGTATTTTCATAATTTAATGTGTATTTTGTTTATATATTTTAAAACAAATTTACGTTATTTTATTCGTATTTGTTTAATTATTTTGATAGAAATATACATTATTTTATGTATTTTTTTATATATATTTCAACACAAATTTAGTTTCTTTATATATATTTTGTATATCTATTTTCATACAAATTTAAATTACTTTTGTGTATTTTTGTATAGAGTTTTATACAAATTTACGTTATTTTATGTGTATTTTGTATATTTATTTTCATACAAATTCACATTCTTCTATTGGTATTTTTTTTTTTTTTTGGTACGAGTTTACATTATTTTATGTGTATTTTGTATATATATTTTTATACGTATTTACATCATTTTATGTGTATTTTTTATATATATTTTTATAGAAATTTAAATTTTTTATGTTTATTTGTATATATATTTTGCAACAAATTTACATTGTTTGATGTGTGTTTTGCATTTCTATTTCAATACAAATTTACCATATTGTATGTGTATTTTATATATTTATTTTAATACAAATTTAATTATTTGATGTGTATTTTTGTATACATATTTTTATAAAAAAAATGCTTTTCTTATGATTATTTTGCATCTTTATTTTCTTACAATTTTACATTATTTTATTGATATTCTGTGTATTTATTTTGATACGATTTGACATTGTTCTATGTGTATTTTGTATATATTTTTTTTTACATATTTATATTATTTAATGTGCATTTTCTATATATATTTTATACTTATATACGTTACATTAAGTCTATTTGTTTATATATTTTCATACAAATTTACATTATTTTATGTTTTTTTTTATATATATTTCAATACAAATTTATCTGATTTTATGTGTATTTTGCATTTGTATTTTCACACAAATTGAAATTATTTTTATGTATTTTTGTATGTATTTTTATACAAATGTTAGTTATTTTATATATTATTTTGTATATTTATTTTCCTACATATATACATTCTTTTATTGAAATTTAGTGTATTGAATTTGATACGAATTTCCATTATTTTAGGTGTATTTTATATGTATATTTTTATTCGTATTTACATCATTTTATGTGTATTTTTTTATATATATTTTCATAGAAATTTACGCTATTTTATGTGTTTTCGTATACATATTTTAATACAAATTTACATTATTAGATGTGTATTTTGCATATCTATTTCAATACAAATCTATCTTATTGTATGTGCATTTTGTATATGTATTTTAATACAAATTTAATTATTTTATTTGTCTTTTTGTATATATATTTTTATACAAATATGCGTTATTTTATGGGTATTTTGCATCTTTATTTTCATAGAAATTTATATTATTTTATTAGAATTCTGTTTATTTATTTTGATACGATTTAACTTTATTCTATGTGTATTTTGTATATATATTTTTATACATATTTATATTATTTAATGTATATTTTGTATATATATTTTATCCAAATTTACGTTATTTCATGTGTATTTGTTTATATATTTTCAAAGAAAATTTACATTATTTTATGTATATTTTGTATAAGTATTTCAGTACAAATTTGCCTAATTTTATGTGTATTTTGCATATCTATTTTTAAACAAATTTAAATTATTTTTGTGTATTTTTGTATATATTTTTATACAAATTTTAGTTATTTTATTTGTATTTTATATATTTATTTTCCTACAAATATACATTCTTTTATTGGAATTTTGTTTATTTTGATACGAGTTTACATTATTTTATGTGTATTTTGTATACATATTTTAATAAAAATTTACATTATTTTATTGTGTGTATTCGTATTTATTTTGATACAAATTTTATACAAATTCATGTTATTTTATATGTATTTGTATATATATTTTCGACAAATTTATATTATTTTATGTGTATTTTTACTTATTTTTCATTACAAATTTACCTTATTTTATGATTATTTTGTATATTTATTTCATTCAATTTTAAATTATTTTATGTGTATATTTCTATTTGTATTTAGGTAATTTTATGTGTATTTTCTATATATATTTTCATCCAAAATTATATTATTTTATTGGTATATTCTTAATTTAACTCGATACGAATTTAGATTTTTTCATAGGTATTTTGTATACATATTTTTATACTCATTTACATTATCTAATATGTGTTTTGTATATATATTTTTTATGCAAATTTACTTGATTTTATGTGCATTTTTGTACATATATTTTTATAGAAATTTGCGTTATTTTATGAGTACTTTGTATATGTTTTCTCATACAAATTTACATTATTTTATTAGTATTTTGTTCATTTATTTTGATACGAATTACATGATTATATGTGTATTTTGTATATATTTTTTATTCGTATTTACATTATTTAATGTGTATTTTGTTTATATATTTTTATACAAATTTACGTTATTATAAGTGAATTTGTATAAATATTTTCATACAAATTTACATTGTTTTATGTATTTTGTATATATATTTCAATTCAAATATAGCTTATTTTATGTGTATTTTGAATATCTATTTTCATACAAATTTAATACTTTTGTGTATTTTTGTAAATAGTTTTATATAAATTTACGTTATTTTATGTGTATTTTATATATTTATATTTATACAAATACACATTCTTTTATTAGTATTTTGTTTATTTATTTTGATACGAGTTTACATTATTTTATGTGTATTTTGTATAAATTTTTTATACGTCTTTACTTCATGTTATGTGTATTTTGTATATATATTTTTATAGAAATCTACGTTATTTTATGTGTATTCGTATATATATTTTGAAACAAATTTACATTGTTTTATATGTATTTTGCATATCTATTTCAATACAAATTTACGTTAATGTGTGTGCATTTCGTATATTTATTTTGATACAAATTCAAATATTTTATGTCTTTTGGTATATATATTTTTATAAAAAATGCGCTATTTTATGGGTATTTTGCATCATAATTTTCATACAAATTTACATTATTTTATTTGTGTTTTGTATACATTTTTGTATACATATTTATTTAATTATTATTTTATGTGTATTTGGTATATGTTTTTCAATACAAATTTACCTAATTTTATGTGTATTTTTTATATTTATTTTCATACAAATTTAAATTATTTTTGTTTATTTTTGTATATAGTTTTGTTCAAATTTAGGTTATTTTACGTGTATTTTGTATACTTATCTTTATACAAATACACATTCTTTTATTGATATGTTGTTTATTTATTTTCATACGAACTTACATTATTTAATGTCTATTTTGTGTGTATATATACATATATATATATATATATATATATATATATATATATATATATATATATATATATATATATATATATATATATATATATATATATATATATATATATATATATATATATATATATATATATATATATATATATATATATATATATATATATATATATATATATATATATATATATATATATATATATATATATATATATATATATATATATATATATATATATATATATATATATATATATATATATATATATATGTAATCTTATATATATTTTGAAACAAATTTACATTGTATTTTTGTATATTTTTTTATATAAATTCTCGTTACTTTATGTGTATTTTGTACATTTATTTTCCTACAAATGTACGCTTTTTTTTGGAATTTTGTTTACTTATTTTGATACGAGTTTACATTATTTGAGGTATATTTTGAATATATATTTTTATTCTTATTTACATCATTTTATATGTATTTTGTATGTATATTTTCAAAGAAATTTGCTCTATTTTATGAGAATTCGTATATATATTTTGATACAAATTTACATTATTGATGTGTATTTTGCATATCTATTTCAATACAAATTTACATTATTGTATGTGCATTTTGTATATTTATTTTAATACAAATTTAATTATTTTATGTGTATTTTTGTATATATATTTTTATACAAATGTGCGTTATTATATGGGTATTTTGCATCTTTATTTTCATACAAATTTACATTATTTTATTGATTTTCTATTCATTTAATTTCATACGATTTAACATTATTCTATGTGTATTTTTGATATACAAATTTACATTATTTTATTAATATACTGTGTATCTATTTTCATACTATTTTATATAATTCTATTTGTGTTTTGTATATATTTTTTATTCATATTTACATTATTTAATATGTATTTTCTATATGTATATATATATATATATATATATATATATATATATATATATATATATATATATATATATATATATATATATATATATATATATATATATATATATATATATATATATATATATATATATATATATATATATATATATATATATAATAAAAATATTATATTTTTTTAGTGTATTTTATATATGTATATCAATACAAATTTACCTAATTTTATGTGTATTTTATGAGTACTTTGTGTATGTTTTCTCATACAAATTTACATTATTTTATTAGTATTTTGTTCATTTATTTTTATACGAATTACATGATTATATGTGTATTTGTATTTCATACAAATTTAAATTATATTTGTGTATTTTTGTAGATAGTTTAATACAAATTTACGTTATTTTATGTGGATTTTTATATCTATTTTCATACAAATACACATTCTTTTATTGATATTTTTTTTTTTTTGACACGAACTTCCATTATTTAATGTGTATTTTGTATTAATTTTTTTTATACGTATTTACATCATTTCATGTGTATTTTGTATATATATTTCTATAGAAATCTACGTTATTTTATCTGAATTCGTATATATATATTGAATCAAATTTACATTGTTTTATGTGTATTTTGCATATTTATTCAATACAAATTTACCTAATTGTATGTGTATTTTGTATATTAATTTTAATACAAATTTAATTATTATATATGTATTTTTTTTTAAATATGCTTTATTTTATATGTATTTTGCGTGTATTTTGTATATCTATTTTGATACAAATTTAATTACTTTTGTGTATTTTTGTATATAGTTTTATATAAATTTACGTTATTTTATGTGGTTTTTGTATAATTATATTTATACAAATACACATTCTTTTATTGGTATTTTGTTGATTTATTTGATACGAATTTACATTATTTTATGTGTATTTTGTATACATTTTTTATACTTATTTACGTAATTTTGTGTATTTTGTATATGTATTTTTTTAGAAGCTACGTTATTTTATGTGTATTCGTATATATATTTTGAAACAAATTTACATTGCTTAATATGTATTTTGCATATCTATTTCAATACAGATTTACCTTATTGTATGTGCATTTTGTATATTTCTTTTAATACAAATTCAAATATTTTATGGGTATTTTGCATTTTAATTTTCATACAAATTTACATTATTTTATTAATATTCTGTGTATATATTTTGATACGAATTTACATTATTTTCTTTGTGTTTTGTATATATTTTTTTATACATATTTACATTATTTAATGTGTATTTTGTATAGATATTTTATACAAATTTACGTTATTTTAAGTGTATTTGTTTATATATTTTCATTCAAATTTAATTAATATTTTATGTGTATTTGGTATATGTATTTCAATACAAATTTACCTAATTTTATGTGTATTTTGTATATTTATTTACATACAAATTTAATTTATTTTTGTGTAGTTTTGTATATAGTTTTATACAAATTTAGGTTATTTTATGTGTATTTTTTTTTCATACATATACACATTCTTTTATTGATATTTTGTTTATTTATTTTGACACGAATTTACATTATTTAATGAGTATTTTGTATAAATATTCTTATATGTATTTACCTCATTTCAGGTGTATTTTGTATATATATTTCTATAGAAATCTACGTTATTTTATGTGTATTCGTATATATATTTTGAATAAAATTAACATTGTTTTACGTGTATTTTGCATATTTTTTCAATACAAATTTACCTTATTGTATGTGCATTTTCTATATTAATTTTAATAGAAATTTAATTATTCTATGTGTATTTTTATATATGTATTTTTATAAAAAAATATGCTTTATTTATGGGTATTTTGCATCTTTATTTTCATACAAATTTACATTATTTTATTGATATTCTGTGTATTTATTTTGATATGATTTTACATTATTCTATGTGTATTTTGTATATATATTTCATACAATTGTATGTTATTTTATGTGCATTTGTTTTCATTTCATACAAATTTACATTATTTTATCTGCATTTTGTACATGTATTTAAATACAAATTTATCTATTTATATGTGTATTTTGTATATCTATTTTCATACAAATTGAAACTATTTTTTTGTATTTTTGTATATATTTTTATACAAATTTTCGTTATTTTATGTGTATTTTGTATATTTATTTTCCTACAAATATACGTTCTTTTTTTCAGAATTTTGTTTATTTATTTTGATACGAGTTTACCTTATTTTAGGTGTATTTCGTAAATATATTTTTATACTTATTTACATCATTAATATGTTTTTTGTATGTATATTTTCATAGAAATTTACTCTATTTTATGTGTATTCTTATATATATTTTCATACAAATTTACATTATTGAAGTGTATTTTGCATATTTATTTCAATACAAATTAACTTTATTGTATGTGCATTTTGTATATTTATTTTAATACAAATTTAATCATTTTATGTGTTTTTTTGTATGTATATTTTTATACAAATATGCATTATTATAAGGGTATTTTGCATCTTTATCTTCATACATATTTACATTATTTTATTGATATTTTGTTTATTTATTTTGAAACGATTTTACATTGTTATTTTACATATGTGTATTTTGTATATATATTTTTATACATATTTACATTATTTAATGTATATTTTGTATATATATCTTATGCAAATTTACGTTATTTTATGTAAATTTGTTTATATATTTTCATACAATTTTACATTATTTAATGTGTATTTTGTATATATATTTCAATACAAATTTACCTAATTTTATGTGTAGTTTGAATATCTATTTTTAAACAAATTTAAATTATTTTTGTGTATTGTTGTATATATTTCTATACGTACAAATTTTAGTTATTTTATTTGTATTTTATATATATATTTTCCTACAAATTTACATTTTTTTATTGGAATTTTGTTTATTTATTTTGATATGAATTTACATTATTTTTTCTACGTATTTACATTATTTTATGTGTATTTTGTATATATATTTTCATAAAAATTTACGTTATTTTATTGTGTGTATTCGTATATATTTTGATACAAATTCTATACAAATTCATGTTATTTTATGTGTATTTGAATATATATTTTCATACAAATTGACATTATTTTTTGTGTATTTTTACATATGTTTCATTACAAATTTACCTTATTTTATGTTTATTTTGTACATTCATTTCATTCAATTTTAAATCATTTTATATGTATATTTGTATTTGTATTGAGGTTATTTTATGTGTATTTTCTACATATATTTTCATAGAAATTTACATTATTTTATTGGTATTTTGTTAATTTAATTCGATACGAATTTGGATTATTTCATAGGTATTTTCTATACATATATATATATATACATATATATATATATATATATATATATATATATATATATATATATATATATATATATATATATATATATATATATATATATATATATATATATATATATATATATATATATATATATATATATATACGCATCTACATTATTTAATGTGTGTTTTGTATATATATTTTTATGCAAATTTACTTTATTTTATATGCATTTTTCTACATATATTTTTATAGAAATTTGCGTTATTTTATGTGTATTTTGTATATGTTTTCTCATACAAATTTACATTATTTTATTAGTATTTTGCTTATTTATTTTGATACGAATTACATGATTATATGTGTATTTTGTATATATTTTTTTATACGTATTTACATTATTTAATGTATATTTTGTTTATATGTTTTTTATACAAATTTACGTTATTATATGTGCATTTGTATAAATATTTTTATACAAATTTACATTATTTTATGTATTTTGTAAATATATATATATATATATATATATATATATATATATATATATATATATATATATATATATATATATATATATATATATATATATATATATATATATATATATATATATATATATATATATATATATATATATATATATATATATATATAGATATAAATATATATAGATATATATAGAGAGATATAGATATAGAGATAAATAGATATATATATAGATATATATATATATATATATATATATATATATATATATATATATATATATATATATATATATATATAGAGAGATATATATATATAGATATAGATATATATATATATATAGATATATAGATATATATATATATATATATATATATATATATATAGATATATATATATATAGATATGAATATATATATATATATATATATATATATATATATATATATATATATATATATATATATATATATATTTTTTTTTTTTTTTCAGTTCAAATTTAGCTTATATTATGTGTATTTTGTATATATTTTTTCATACAAATATAATTACTTTTGTGTATTTTTGTATATAGTTTTATATAAATTTACGTTATTTTATGTGTATTTTGTATATTTATATTTTACAAATACACATTCTTTTATTGGTATTTTGTTTATTTATTTTGATACGAATGTACATTATTTTATGAGTATTTTGTGTACATTTTTTTATACGTATTTACTTCATTTTATGTGTATTTTGTATATATATATTTTTATAGAAATCTACGTTATTTTATGTGTATTCGTATATATATTTTGAAACAAATTTTCATTGTTTTATATGTATTTTGCTTATCTATTTCAATACAAATTTACCTTATTGTATGTGCATTTTGTATATTTATTTTAATACAAATTTTTTTTGTGTGTGTGTGTGTATTTTGGTATATGTATTTTTATAAAAAAAAATGCGTTATTTTATGGGTTTTTTGCTTCTTTATTTTCATACAAATTTACATTATTTTATTAATATTCTGTGTATTTATTATGATACGATTTTATATTATTCTTTTTGTGTTTTGTATATATTTTTTATATATATTTACATTATTTAATGTGTATTTTGTATATATATTTTATACAAATTTACGTTATTTTAAGTGTATTTGTTTATGTATTTTCATTCAAATTTACATTATTTTATGTGTATTTTGTATATGAATTTCAATACAAATTTACCGAATTTTATGCGTATTTTGTATATTTATTTTCAAACAAAATTTTTATTATTTTTGTGTATTTTTGTATATAGTTTAAAACAAATTTAGGTTATTTTATGTGTATTTTGTATATCTATTTTAATACAAATACACATTCTTTTATTGATATTTTGTTTATTTATTTTGACGCGAATTTACATTATTTAATGTGTATTTTGTAAATATATTTTTATAATTATTTACAACATTAATATGTTTTTTGTATGTATATTTTCATAGAAATTTACTCTATTTTATGTGTATTCGTATATATATTTTCATACAAATTTACATTACTGATGTGTATTTTGCATATTTATTTCAACACAAATTTACTTTATTGTATGTGCATTTTGTATATATATTTTAATACAAATTTAATCATTTTATGTGTTTTTTTGTATGTATATTTTTATACAAATATGCATTATTATAAAGGTATTTTGCATCTTTATCTTCATACAAATTTACATTATTTTATTGATATTCTGTTTATTTATTTTGAAACGATTTTACATTGTTATTTTACATATGTGTATTTTGTATATATATTTTTATACATATTTACATTATTTAATGTATATTTTGTATATATATTTTATGCAAATCTACGTTTTTTTATGTAAATTTGTCTATATTTTCATACAATTTTACATTATTTAATGTGTATTTTGTATATGTATTTCAATACAAATTTGCCTAATTTTATGTGTAGTTTGCATATCTATTTTCAAAAAAATTTAAATTATTTTTGTGTATTGTTGTATATATTTCTACACAAATTTTTGTTATTTTATTTGTATTTTGTATATATATTTTAGTATAAATTTACATTTTTTTTATTAGAATTTTGTTTATTTATTTTGATATGAATTTACATTATTTTATGTGAATTTTGCATATATATATTTCTACGTATTTACATTATTTTATGTGTTTTTTGTATATACATTTTCATAAAAATTTACGTAATTTTATTGTGTGTATTCGTATATATTTTGATACAAATTCTATACAAATTCATGTTATTTTATGTGTATTTGAATATATATTTTCATACAAATTGACAATATTTTTTGTGTATTTTTACATATGTTTCATTACAAATTTACCTTATTTTATGTTTATTTTGTACATTCATTTCATTCAATTTTAAATCATTTTATGTGTATATTTGTATTTGTATTGAGGTTATTTTATGTGTATTTTCTATATATATTTTCATCGAAATTTACATTATTTTATTGGTATTTTGTTAATTTAATTCGATACGAATTTAGATTATTTCATAGGTATTTTCTATACATATATTTATACCCATCTACATTATTTAATGTGTGTTTTGTATATATATTTTTATGCAAAGTTACTTTATTTTATGTGCATTTTTCTACATATATTTTTATAGAAATTTGCGTTATTTTATGTGTATTTTGAATATGTATTCTCATACAAATTTACATTATTTTATTAGTATTTTGCTTATTTATTTTGATACGAATTACATGATTATATGTGTATTTTGTATATATTTTTTTATACGTATTTACGTTATTTAATGTGTATTTTGTTTATATGTTTTTTATACAAATTTACGTTATTATATGTGCATTTGTATAAATATTTTTATACAAATTTACATTATTTTATGTGTTTTGTAAATATATATATATATATATATATATATATATATATATATATATATATATATATATATATATATATATATATATATATATATATATATATATATATATATATATATATATATATATATATATATATATATATATATATATATATATATATATATATATATATTTCAATTCAAATTTAGCCTATTTTATGTGTATTTTGTATATCTATTTTCATACAAATTTAATTACTTTTGTGTAGTTTTGTATATAGTTTTATATAAATTTACGTTATTTTATAATATTTTGTATATTTATATTTATACAAATACACATTCTTTTATTGGTATTTTGTTTATTTATTTTGATACGAATTTACATTATTTTATGTGTATTTTGTGTACATTTTTTTATACGTATTTACTTCATTTTATGTGTATTTTGTATATATATTTTTATAGAAATCTACGTTATTTTATGTGTATTCGTATATATATATTTTGAAACAAATTTACATTGTTTTATATGTATTTTGCTTATCTATTTCAATTTACCTTATTGTATGTGCATTTTGTATGTTTATTTTAATACAAATTTAATTTTTTTATGTGTATTTTGGTATATATATTTTTATTAAAAAATGCGTTATTTTATGGGTATTTTGCTTCTTTATTTTCATACAAATTTATATCATTTTATTAATATTCTGTGTATTTATTTTCATACGATTTTATATTATTCTATTTGTGTTTTGTATATATTTTTTATATATATTTACATTATTTAATGTGTATTTTGTATATATATTTTATACAAATTTACGTTATTTTAAGTGTATTTGTTTATGTATTTTCAAGCAAATTTACATTATTTTATGTGTATTTTGTATATGTATTTCAATACAAATTTACCTAATTTTATGTGAATTTTGTATATTTATTTTCATACAAGTTTTAATTATTTTTGTGTATTTTTGTATATAGTTTTATACAAATTTAGGTTATTTTATGTGTATTTTGTATATCTATTTTAATACAAATACCCATTCTTTTAATGATATTTTGTTTATTTATTTTGACGCGAATTTACATTATTTAATGTGTATTTTGTATATATATTTTAATACGTATTTACATCATTTCATGTGTATTTTGTACATATTTTTCTAGAGAAATCTACGTTATTTTGTATGTATTCGTATATAGATTTTGAAACAAATTGACACTGTTTTATGTGTATTTTGCATATTTCTTCAATACAAATTTACCTTATTGTATATGCATTTTGTATATTAATTTTAATACAAATTTAAGTATTCTATGTGTATTTTTATATATGTATTTTTATAAAAATATTCTTTTTTTTATGGGTATTTTGCATATTTATTTTCATACAAATTTATATTTTTTTATTGATATTCTTTGTATTTATTTTGATACGATTTTACATTATTCCATGTGTATTTTGTATATATATTTAATTCAAATGTACGTTACTTTATGTGTATTTGTTTTCATTTCATACAAATTTACATTATTTTATGTGTATTTTGTACATGTATTTAGATACAAATTTAACTAATTATAGATGTATTTTGTATATCTATTTTTATACAAATTGAAATTATTTTTGTGTATTTTTGTATATGTTTTTATATAAATTTGCGTTCTTTTATGAGTATTTTGAATATTTATTTTCCTACAAATATACGTTCTTTTATCGGAATTTTGTTTATTTATTTTGATACGAATTTACATTATTTGTGGTATATTTGGTATATATATTTTTATACTTATTTACATCATTTTATATATATTTTGTATGTATATTTTCATAGAAATTTACTCTATTTTATGAGTATTAGTATATATATCTTCATACAAATTTACATTATTGATGTTTATTTTCCATATATATTTCAATACAAATTTAATTATTTTATATGTATCTTTGTATATATATTTTTAAACAAATATGCGTTATTATATGGGTATTTTGCATCTTTATTTTCATACAAATTTATATTATTTAATTAATATTCTGTTTATTTATTTTGATACGATTTTACATTATTCTATGTGTATTTTGTATATATATTTTTATACATATTTAAATTATTTTATGTATATTTTGTATTTATATTTTATCAAAATTTACGTTATTTTATGTGTATTTGTTTATATATTTTCGTACAAATTTACATAATTTTTTGTGTTTTGTATATGTATTTCTATACAAATTTGCCTAATTTTATGTGTATTCTGCAAGTCTATTTTCAAAAAAATTTAAATCATTTTTGTGTATTTTTGTATATATTTTTATACAGATTTTAGCTATTTTATTTGTATTTGGTATATATATTTTCCTACAAATATACTTTCTTTTATTGTATTTTTGTTTATTTATTTTGATACGAATTTACATTATTTTATGTGTATTTTGTATATATATTTTTCTACGTATTTACATTATTTTATGTGTATTTTGTATATATATTTTCATAAAAATTTACGTTATTTTATTATGTGTATTCGTATATAATTTTATACAAATTTTATACAAATTCTTGTCATTTTATGTGTATTTGTATATATATTTTCATAAAAATTTACATTATTTTATGTGCATTTTTACATATATTTCATTACAAATTTACCTTATTTTGTGTTTATTTTGTATATTTATTTTATTCAATTTTAAATTGTTTTATGTGTATATTTGTATTTGGGTTATTTTATGTGTATTTTCTATATATATGTTCATCCAATATTACATTATTTTAATGGTATTTTGTTAATTTAAATCGACGCGAATTGAGATTATTTCATAGGTATTTTGTATACATATTTTTATACGCATTTTCATTATTTAATGTGTGTTTTGTATACATATTTTTATGCAAATCTACTTTATTTTATTTGCATTTTTGTACATATGTTTTTATTGAAATTTGCGTTATTTTATGTGTATTTTGTATATGTTTTGTCATACAAATTTACATTATTTTATTGGTATTTTGTTTATTTATTTTGATACGAATTACATGATTATTTGTGTATTTTGTACATATTTTTTTATACGTATTTACATTATTTAATGTGTATTTTGTTTATATTTTTCTATACAAATTTACGTTATTATATGTGTATTTGTATAAATATTTTGATACAAAATTACATTATTTTATGTGTATTTTGTATACTTTTTTTTTATACGTATATACTTAATTTAATGTGTATTTTGTATATATATTTTTATAGAAATCTACGTTATTTTATGTGCATTCGTATATATATTTTGAAACAAATTTCCATTGTTTTATATGTATTTTGCATATCTATTTCAATACAAATTTACCTTATTGTATGTGCATTTTGTATAATTATTTTAATGCTTTTTTATGTGTATTTTGTTATATATATTTTTATAAAAAATGCGTTATTTTATAGGCATTTTGCATATAAAATAAGGTAAATTTGTAATAAAATATATGTAAAAATACACACAAAATAATGTAAATTTGTATGAAGACATAAATAGAAATACACATAAAATAACATGATGATGTATAAAAAAATAATGTAAATGCGTATAAAAATATATATACAAAGTACATATAAAATAATGTAAATTCGTATCAAAATAAATCAACAAAATACCAATAAAATGATATATATTTGAATGAAAATAAATTTACAAAATACACATAACTTAACTAAAATTTGTATTAAAATATATACAAAAATACCCAGAAATAATATGAATTTGTATGAAAATAGATATACAAAATACACATAAAACTAGGTAAATTTCTTTTTAAATATATATACAAAATACCCATACAATATTGTAAATTTGTGTCAAAATATATAAACAAATACACATAAAATAACGTAAATTTGTATAAAATATATAAACAAAATATACATTAAATAATGGAAAAATATATAAAAAAATATATATACAAAATACACATAGAATAATGTAAAATCGTATCAAAAAATGAACAGAATATCAATAAAATAATGTAAATTTCTATGAAAATAAAGATACAAAATACCTATAAAACAAAGCTTATTTGTATAAAAATATACATACAAAAATGCACAAAATAATTAAATTTGTATTAAAATAAATATACAAAATGCACATACAATAAGATAAATTTGTATTGAAATAGATATGCAAAATACACATCAAATAATGTAAATTTGAGTTAAAATATGTATACGAAAACACATAAAATATCGTAAATTTCTATAAAAATATATATATAAACATATACAAAATACACATAAAATAACGCAAATTTCTTTAAAAATGTATGTACAAAAATGCACATAAAATAAAGTAAATTTGCATAAAAATATATATACAAAACACACATTGAATAATGTAAATGCGTATAAAAATATGTATACAAAATACCTATCAAATAATCTAAATTCGTATCGAATTAAATTAACAAAATACCAATAAAATAATGTAATTTTGGATGAAAATATATATAGAAAATACACATAAAATAACCTAAATACAAATACAAATATACACATAAAATAGTTTAAAACTGAATTAAATAGATATACAAAATAAACATCAAATAAGGTAAATTTGTAATGAAATATATGTACAACATACACATAAAATAATGTAAATTTGTATGGAAATATACAAATACACATAAAATAACATGAATTTGTATAAAATTATATATTCAAAATAAATATTAAATAATGTAAATGCATGTAAAAATATATATACAAAGTCTATATAAAATAATGTAAATTCGTATCAAAATAAATCAGCAAAATACCAATATAATAATATATATTTGAATGAAAATAACGCATTTTTTTTATAAAAATATATATACCAAAACACACATAAACTATTTGAATTTGTATTAAAATAAATATACAAAATGCACATAAAATAATCTAAATTTGTATCAAAATATTTATACAAATACACATATAATAACGTTAATTTGATAAGAAATATATAAACAAAATACACATTAAATAATGTAAATACGTATAAAAAAATGTACAAATTACACAAATAATCATGTAATTCGTATCAAAATAAATAAACAAAATACCAATAAAATAATGTAAATTTGTATGAGAAAACATATACAAAATACACATAAAATAACGCAAATTTCAATAAAAATATATGTACAAAAGTGCACATAAAATACAGTAAATTTGCATAAAAATACATTTACAAAACACACATTAAATAATGTAAATGCGTATAAAAATATGTATACAAAATACCTATGATATAATTTAAATTCATATCGAATTATATTAACAAAATACCAATAAAATAATGTAATTTTAGATGAAAATTTATATAGAAAATACACATAAAATAACTTAAATAGAAATACAAATATACACATAAAATAATTTAAAATTGAATGAAATAAACATACAAAACAAAACATAAAATAAGGTAGATTTGTAATGAAATATATGTACAAAATAAACATAAAATAATGTAGATTTGAATGAAAATATATATACAAATACACATAAAATAATCAAATTTGTATTAAAATAAATATACAAAATGCACATACAATAAGGTACATTTGTATTGAAATAGATATGCAAAATACACATCAAATAATGTAAATTTGAATTAAAATATATATACGAAAACACATAAGATAACGTAAATTTCATTGAAAATATATATAAAAAATACACATAAAATTATGTAAATACGTATAAAAATATATATAAAAAATACACCTAAAATAAGGTAGATTCATATCAAATTCAACAAACTAAATTTCCATAAAAGAATGTATATATGTAGGAAAATAAATATACAAAATAATATATAAAATAACTAAAATTTGTATAAAAATACATACAAAAATACACAAAAATAATTTCAATTTGTAAGAAAATAGATATACCAAATATACATAAAATTAGGTAAATTTGTATTGAAATGCATATACAAAATACACATAAAATAAAGTAAATTTGTATGAAACTATATAAACAAATAGACAAAGTAACGTATGTTTGTATAAAATATATATAGAAAATGCACATTAAATAATGTAAATATGTAAAATAAAATATATACAAAATACACATAGAACAATGTAAAATCGTATCAAAATAAATACACAGAATATCAAAAAAATAATGTAAATTTGTATGAAAATAAAGATGCAAAATACCCATAAAAAAAAACATATTTTTATAAAAATATATATACAAAAATACACATCAAATAATTAAATTTGTATTATAATAAATATACAAAATGCACATACAATATGATAAATTTGTATTGAAATAGGTATGCAAAACACACATCAAACAATGTAAATTTGTTTCAAAAATATATATACGAAGACAAAAAAACGTAAATTTCTATAAAAATATATATATATAATACACATAAAATGATGTAAATACGTATAAAATAAAAATAAAAATAAAAAAAAAAATATATATATATATATATATATATATATATATATATATATATATAAATATATATATATATATATATATATATATATATATATATATATATATATATATATATATAAAATACATATAAAATAATGTAAATTCGTACCAAAATAAATAAACAAAATACCAATAGAAGAATGTGATTTTGTATGAATATAATTATAAAAATAACATAAAATATCGTAAATTTGTATAAAACTAGATACAAAAATACATAAAAGTAATTTAAATTTGTATGAAAATATATATACAAAATATACATTAAATAATCTAAATTTGTATTGAAATATTTATACAAAATACATAAAATAATGTAAATTTGTATCAAAATATTTAAACAGATACTCATCAAATAACTGAAATTTGTTTTAAAATATATAAACAAAATACGCATTAAATAATGAAAATACGGATTTAATATATATACAAAATACAAATATAATAATGTAAAATCGTAACAAAATACATAAAAAAAATACCAATAAAAAAATGTAAATTTTTATGAAAAAATATATACAAAATACACATAAAATAACCCAAATTTCTATAGAAGTATATGTACAAAAATATACATAAAATAATTTAAATTTGTATGAAAATAAAAAAACAAAATACACATAAATAAGTCAAATTTGTAGTAAAAAAGTACAAAATACATTTAAAATAATGTTAATTTGTATAAAAAAAAAATGCACATAAAATGAAGTAAAATTGTATAAAAAATATATATACAAAACACACATTAAATAAAGTAAATGCGTATAAAAATATGTATAGAAAATACACATGAAATAAATTGTATAATGTAAAATTGTATGAAAATATATAAACAAATACACATAAAATAACGTAAATTTCCATAAAATATATATACAAAATATACATTAAATAATGCAAATATGTATAAAAATATACATACAAAATACACATAGAATAATGTAAAATCGTTTCAAAATAAATAAAAAGAATATCAATAAAATAATGTAAATTATATGAAAATAAAGATGCAAAATACCCATATAATAAAGCATATTTGTATAAAAATATACAAACAAAAAAACACATAAAATTATTAAATTTGTATTAAAATAAATATACAAAATGCACATACAATAAAGTAAATTTGTATTGAAATAGATATGCAAAATACACATCAATAATGTAAATTTGTATCAAAATATATATACGAATACAACTAAAATAGAGTAAATTTCTATGAAAATATACATACAAAATACATATAAATTATGTAAATAAGTATAAAAATATATATACCAAATACACCTAAAATAATGTAAATTCGTATCAAAATAAATAAACAAAATTCCGATAAAAGAACGTATATTTGTACGAAAATAAATATACAAAATACACTTAAAATAACGAAAATTTGTTTAAAAATATATAGAAAAATACACAAAAATAGTTTCAATTTGTATGAAAATAGATATACAAAAAACACAAAAAATAGTTAAATTTGTATTTATATACATGTACAAAATACACATAAAATAATGTAAATTTGTATGAAATGAAAACAAATACACATAAAATAACGTACATTTGTATAAAATATATATATACAAAATACACAAAGAATAATGAAAAATCGTATCAAAATAGAAATAAATTTGTATGAAAATAAAGATGCAAAATACCCATAAAATAAAGCATATATTTATAAAAAATACATATACAAAAATACACATAGAATAATTAAATTTCTATTAAAATTAATATACAAAATGCATATACAATAAAGTAAATTTGTATTGAAAAAATATGCAAAATACACATAAAACAATGTAAATTCGTTTCAAAATATATATACAAATACACATAAAATAACGTAGATTTCTATAGAAATATATATACAAAATACACATGAAATGAGGTAAATACGTATAAAAATATTTATACAAAATACTCATTAAATAATGTAAATTCGTGTCAAATTAAATAAACAAAATATCAATGAAAGAATGCGTATTTGTATGAAAATAGATATACATACAAAATACACATAAAATAATCTAAATTTGTATAAAACTATATACAAAACTACACAAAAATAATTTAAATTTGTATGTAAATATATCTACAAAATACTCATAAAATTAGGTGAATTTGTATTGAAATACGTATACTGAATACACATAAGATAATAATTAAATTTGAATGAAAATATATAAACAAATTCACTTAAAATAACGTAAATTTGTATAAAATATATATACAAAATACACATAAAATAATGTAAATTCGTATCAAAATAAATCAACAAAATACCAATAAAATAATATATATTTGAATGAAAATAAGTTTACAAAATACACATAAAATAATAACATAACATAACTAAAATTTGTATTAAAATACATACAAAAATACCCAGAAATAATATGAATTTGTATGAAAATAGATATACAAAATACACATAAAACTAGGTAAATTTCTTTTAAAAATATAGATACAAAATACCCATAAAATATTGTAAATTTGTGTCAGAATATATAAACAAATGCACATAAAATAACGTAAATTTGTATAAAATATATATACAAAATACACATCAAATAATGGAAAAATGTATAAAAAAATATATACAAAATACACATAGAATAATGTAAAATCCTATCAAAATAAATGAACAGAATATCAATAAAATAATGTAAATTAACATAACTAAAATTTGTATTAAAATACATACAAAAATACCCAGAAATAATATGAATTTGTATGAAAATAGATATACAAAATACACATAAAACTAGGTAAATTTCTTTTAAAAATATAGATACAAAATACCCATAAAATATTGTAAATTTGTGTCAGAATATATAAACAAATGCACATAAAATAACGTAAATTTGTATAAAATATATATACAAAATACACATCAAATAATGGAAAAATGTATAAAAAAATATATACAAAATACACATAGAATAATGTAAAATCCTATCAAAATAAATGAACAGAATATCAATAAAATAATGTAAATTTCTATGAAAATAAAGATGCAAAATACCCATAAAATAACGCATAATTGTATAAAAATATATATACAAAAATGCACATCAAATAATTAAATTTGTATTAAAATAGATATACAAAATGCATATTCAATAAGGTAAATTTGTATTGAAATAGTTATGCAAAATACACATCAAAATGTAAATTTGTATTAAAATATATATTCGAAAACACATAAAATGACGTAAATTTCTATGAAAATATATATTAAAAATACACATAAAATGATCTAAATACGTATAAAAATATATATACAAAATACACCTAAAATAACGTAAATTCGTATCAAATTCAATAAACTAAATTTCAATAAAAGAATGTATATATGTAGGAAAATAAATATACAAAATAATATATAAAATAACTAAAATTTGTATAAAAATACATACAAAAATACACAAAAATAGTTTCAATTTGTATGAAAAAAGATATACAAAATACACATAAAATTAGATAAAATTGTATTGAAATACATATACAAATTAAACATAAAATAATGTAAATTTGTATGAGAATATATAAACAAATAGACATAAAATAAGGTATATATGTATAAAATATATATAGAAAATGCACATTAAATAATGCAAATATGTAAAATAAAATAAATAGAAAATACACTAGAACAATGTAGAATCGTATCAAAATAAATACACAGAATATCAATAAAATAATGTAAATATGAATGAAAATAAAGATGCAAAATACATGTAAAAAAGCATATTTTTATAAAGATATATATGCAAAAATACACATCAAATAATTAAATTTGTATTAAAATAAATATACAAAATACACATACAATATGGTAAATATGTATTGAAATAGATATGCAAAACACACATAAAACAATGTAAATTTGTTTCAAAATATATATACGAATACACATAAAAAAACGTAAATTTCTATAAAAATATATATAAAAAATACACATAAAATGATGTAAATACGTATAAAAATATATATACGAAATACACATAAAATAATGTAAATTCGTACCAAAATAAATAAACAAAATACCAATAGAAGAATGTGAATTTGTATGAAAATAAATATACAAAATACACATAAAATAACGTAAATTTGTATAAAACTATATACAAAAATACACAAAAGTAATTTAAATTTTTATGAAAATAGATATACAAAATATATATAAAATAAACTATATTCGTATTGAAATATATATACAAAATACATATAATAATGTATATTTGTATCAAAATATTTAAACAAATACGCATAAAATAACGTAAATTTGTTTTAAAATATATAAACAAAATACACATTTAATAATGAAAATATGTATACAAAATATATACAAAATACACATATAATAATGTACATTCGTATCAAAATACATAAACAAAATAATTTAAAAAAAAATGTAAATCTGCATGAAAAAATATATAAAAAATACACATAAAATAACGCAAATTTCTATAAAAATATATGTACAAAAATGCACACAAAATAATTTAAATTTGTATGAAAATAAATAAGCAAAATACGCATAAAATAAGGCAAATTTGTAGTAAAAAAGTACAGAATACACTTAAAAAAATGTAAATTTGTATAAAAACAACAAAATAAATGCTCATAAAATGAAGTAAAATTGTATAATAAAATATATATACAAAACACACATTAAATAATGTAAATGCGTATGAAAAATATGTATAGAAAATACACATGGAATAATCTCAATTCGTATCGAAATAAATGAACAAAATACCGATAAAATAATGTAATTTTGCATGAAAATATATATAGAAAATACATATATTTATTTACATCATTTTATATGTATTTTGTATGTATATTTTCATAGAAATTTACTCAATTTTATGTGTATTCGTATATATATTAAGATACAAATTTACATTATTGATGTGTATTTTGCATATCTATTTTAATACAAATTTACTTTATTGTATTTGCATTTTGTATATTTATTTTAATACAAATTTAATTATTTCATGTGCATTTTTGTATATACTTTTATGCAAATATGAGTTATTATATGGGTATTTTACACCTTTATTTTCATACAAATTTATATTGTTTTATTGATATTCTGTTTATTTATTTTGATACATTATTCTATGTGTATTTTGTATATATATTTTTATACATATTTACATTATTTAATGTATATTTTGTATATATATTTTTTCCAAATTTACGTTATTTTATGTGTATCTGTTTATATATTTTCATACAAATTTACATTATTTCATGTGTATTTTGTATATGTATTTCAATACAAATTTGCCTAATTTTATGTGTATTTTGCATATCTATTTTCAAACAAATTTAAATTATTTTTGAGTATATTTGTATATATTTTTATATAAATTTTAGTTATTCTATTTGTATTTTGTATATATATTTTCATACAAATATACATTCTTTTATTGGAATTTTGTTTATCTATTTTGATACGTGTTTACATTATTTTATGTGTATTTTGTAAAAAAAAAATTCTACTATTTACACTATTTTACGTGCATTTTGTAGATATATTTTCATAAAAATCTAAGTTATTTTATTGTGAGTATTCGTATGTATTTTGATACAAATTTTATACAAATTCATGTCATTTTATGTGTATTTGTATATATATTTTCATACAAATTTATATTATTTTATGTGTACTTTTACATATATTTCATTACAAATTTACCTAATTTTATTTTTATTTTGTATATTTATTTCATTCAATTTTAAATTATTTTATGTGTATATTTGTATTTCTATCTAGGTAATTTTATGTGTATTTTCTATATATATTTTCATCCAAAATTACATTATTTTATTGATATTTTCTTAATTTAATTCGATACGAATTTTGATTTTTTCATAGGTATTTTGTATATATATTTTTATACTCATTTACATTATCTAATGTGTGTTTTGTATATATATTTTTATGCAAATTTACTTTATTTTATGTGCATTTTTGTACATATATTTTTACAGAAATTTCCGTTATTTTATGTGTATTTTGTATATGTTTTCTCATACAAATTTACATTATTTTATTGGTATTTTGTTTATTTATTTTGATACGAATTACATAATTATAGGTGTATTTTGTACATATTTTTTTTATACGTATTTACATTATTTAATGTGTATTTTGTTTATATATTTACGTCATCATATGTGTATTTGTATAAATATTTTGATACAAATTTACATTATTTTATGTATTTTGCATATATATTTCAATTCAAATTATTATTTTAAGTGTATTTTGTATATCAATTTTCATACAAATTTAATTACTTTTGTGTATTTTTGTATATAGTTTTCTAAATTTACGTTATTTTATGTGTATTTTGTATATTTATATTCATACAAATACACATTCTTTTATTAGTATTTTGTTTATTTATTTTGATACGAATTTACATTATTTTATGTGTATTTTGTATACATTTTTTTATACGTATTTACTTCATTTTATGAGTATTAGTTTTATGTGTATTCGTATATGTATTTTGAAACAAATTTACATTGTTATATATGTATTTTGCATATCTATCTCAATACAAATTTACCTTATTTTATGTGCATTTTGTATATTTATTTTAATACAAACTCAAATATTTTATGTGTGTTTTGGTATATATATATTTTTATAAAAAATGCGTTATTTTATGGGTATTTTGCATCTTAATTTTCATACAAATTTACATTATTTTATTAATATTCTGAGTATTTATTCTGATACGATTTTACATTATTCTATTTGTGTTTTGTATATATTTTTTTTATACATATTTACATTATTTAATGTGAATATTGTATATATATTTTATACAAATTTACGTTATTTTAAGTGTATTTGTTTATATATTTTCATTCAAATTTACATTATTTTATGTGTATTTTGTATATGTATTTCAATACAAATTTACCTAATTTTATGTGTATTTTGTATATTTATTTTCATACAAATTTAAATTATTTTTGTGTATTTTTGTGTAGAGTTTTATACAAATTTACGTTATTTTATGTGTGTTTTGTATATCTAATTTCATACAAATTCACATTCTTTTATTGATATTTTGTTTATTCATTTTGACACGAATTTACATTCTTTGATGTGTATTTTGTATACATATTTTATATGTATTTACATAATTTCATGTGTATTTTGTATATATATTTTTAAAGAAATCTACGTTATTTTATGTGTATTCGTATATATATTTTGAAACAAATTTACATTCTTTTATGTGTATTTTGCATATTTTTTCAATACAAATTTACCTTATTGTATGTGCATTTTGTATATTAATTTTAATACAAATTTAATTATTCAATGTGTATTTATGTATATGTATTTTTATAAAAAAATATGCTTTATTTTATGGATATTTTGTATCTTTATTTTCATACAAATTTACATTATTTTATTGATATTATTTAATGTGTATTTTGAATATATATTTTATACAAATTTACGTTATTTTAAGTGTATTTGTTTATATATTTTCATTCAAATTTACATTATCTTATGTGTATTTTGTATATGTATTTTAATCCAAATTTACCTAATTTTATGTGTATTTTGTATATTTATTTTCATACAAATTTAAATTATTTTTTGTGTATTTTTGTATATAGTTTTATACAAGTTTACGTTATTTTATGTGTATTTTGTATATCTATTTTCATACAAATACACATTTTTTTATTGATATTTTGTTTATTTATTTTGACACGAATTTACATTATTTAATGTGTATTTTGTATATATATTTTTAAACGTATTTATATCATTTCATGTGTATTTTGTTTTATATTTCTATAGAAATCTTCGTTATTTCATGTGTATTCATATATATATATTTTGAAACAAATTTACATTCCTTTATGTGTATTTTGCATATTTTTTCAATTAAAATTTACCTTATTTTATGTGCATTTTGTATATTAATTTTAAAACAAATTTAATTACTCTATGTGTATTTTTGTATAGGTATTTTTTATAAAAATATGTTTTATTTTATGGGTATTTTGCATCCTTATTTTCATACAAATCTACATTATTTTATTGATATTCTGTGTATTTATTTTGATACGATTTTACATTATTCTATGTGTATTTTGTATATATATTTTATACAAATTTACGTTATTTTATGTGTATTTGTTTTCATTTCATACAAATTTACATTATTTATGTGTATTTCGTACATGTATTTAAATACAAATTTAACTAATTATATGTGTATTTTTTATATCTATTTTCATACAAATTGAAATTATTCTTGTGTATTTTTTATATATTTTTATACAAATTTTCGATATTTTATGTGTATTTTGTATATTTATTTTCTTACAAATATACATTCTTTTATAGGAATTTTGTTTATTTTCATACGAATTTACATTATTTTAGGTGTATTTGGTATATATATTTTTATACTTATTTATATCATTTTATATGGATTTTGTATGTATTATTTCATAGAAATTTACTCTATTTTATTGGTATTCGTATATATATTTTTATACAAATTTACATTATTTATGTGTATTTTGCATATCTATTTCAATACAAATTTGTATGTGCATTTTGTCTATTTATTTTAATACAAATATAATTATTTTATGTGTATTTTTGTATATATATTTTTATACAAATATGCGTTATTATATGGGTATTTTGTATCTTTATTTTCATACAAATTTACATTATTTTATTGATATTCTTTTGATTTATTTTGATACGATTTTACATTATTCTATGTGTATTTTGTATATATATTTTTATACATATTTACATTATTTAATGTATATTTTGTATATATATTCTATGCAAATTTACTTTATTTTATGTGTATTTGTTTATATATTTTCATACAAATTTACATTATTTTAGGTGTATTTTGTATATGTATTTTAATACAAATTTGCCTGATTTTATGTGTATTTTGCATATCTATTTTCAAACAAATTTAAATTATTTTTGTGTTTTTTTTGTAAATATTTTTATACAAATTTTAGTTATTTTATTTGTATTTTGTATATATATATATTCTATTTATATTTATATATATTTTTTTATTTATTATATATTTTATTTACATTATTTTTTGTGTATTTATATATATATTTATATTATTTATATATATATATGTATATATATATTTATAATATATAAATATTATTTTATATATATATATATATATATATATATATATATATATATATATATATATATATATATATATATATATATATATATATATATATATATATATATATATATATATATATATATATATATATATATATATATATATATATATATATATATATATATATATATATATATATATATATATATATATATATATATATATATATATATATATATATATATATGCAAATTTATGTTTATTTGTTTATATATTTTGATAGAAATTTACAATATTTTATGGGTATTTTGTATATACGTATATTTCAAAACAAATTTACCTAATTTTATGTGTATTTTGTATATCTATTTTCATACAAATTTAAATTATTTCTGTGTTTTTTTGTATAGATTTTAATACAAATTTTAGTTATGTTATGTGTATTTTGTAAATTTAATTTCACACAAATATATATTATTTTATTGGTATTTTGTTGATTTATTTTGATACGAATTTACATTGTTTTATATGTAATTTGTATATATATTTTTATACTTATTTACATTATTTAATTTGTATTTTGTATATATTTTTATAAAAATTTATGCTATTTTACGTGTATTTGTATATATATTTTGTTACAAATCTACATTATTTTATGTGTATTTTGTAAATATATTTCATTACAATTTTGCCTTATTTTATGTTTATTTTTATATTTATTTTCATTCAAATTTAAATTATTTTATGAGTATATATTTATCTGTATTTACGTTAATTTATTTGTGTTTTCTATATATATTTTCATTCAAAATTACATTATTTTATCGGTATTTTGCTCGTTTATTTCGATACGAATTTAGATTATTTCAGATGTATTTTCTATACATATTTTGTATATATATTTTTTATACAATTTTATTTCATTTTATGTGCATTTGTCTGGTTTGTTTTATACAAATTAACATTATTTTAAGTGCATTCTGTACTTTTTTTACTACAAATTTACCTTATCTTATGTGTATTTTGTTTATTTATTTTCATACAAATTTAAATTATTATATGTGCATTTTTGAACATATATTTTTATAGAAATTCTCGTTATTTTGTGTATTTTGTATATATTTTTTCATACAAATGTACATTTTTTATTGGTATTTTGTTTATGTATATCGATACGAATTTACATAATTATATGTGTATTTTGTATATATTTTGTATAGGTATTTTCATTATTTAATGTGTATTTTGTTTATATATTTTAAAAGAAATTTGCGTTATTTTATGCGTATTTGTTTAAATATTTTGATACAAATTTACATTATTCTATTTATTTTGTATGTATATTTCAATACAAATTTAGTTTATTTTATATATATTTTGTATATCTATTTTCATACAAATCCACATTCTTCTATTGGTATTTTGTTTATTTATTTTGGTACGAATTTACATTATTTTATGTGTATTTTGTAAATATATTTATATACGTATTTACCTCATTTTATGTGTATTTTTTATATATATTTTTATAGAAATTTACGTTTTTTTATGTGTATTCGTATATATATTTTGAAACAAATTTACATTGTTTTATGAGTGTTTTGCATATATATTTCAAAACAAATTTATCATATTGTATGTCCATTTTGTATATTTATTTTAATACAAATTTAATTATTTGATGTGTATTTTTGTATATATATTTTTTTTAAATATGCTTTTTCTATGGGTATTTTGCATCTTTATATTTTGCATCTTAATAAAGAAATATATACAAAAATATACAAAAATAATTTCAATTTATATGAAAATAGATATACAAAATACACATATAATTAGTTAACTTTGAATATAAATACATTTACAAAATACACATAAAATATTGTAAATATATATGAAATGAAAACAAATACACATAAAATAACGTACATTTGTTTAAAATATATAAACAAAATACACATAGAATAATGTAAAATCGTATCAAAATAAATACGCAGAATATCAATAAAATAATGTAAATTTGTATGAAAATAAAGATGCAAAATACCCATAAAATAAAGATTATTTTTATAAAAATACATATACAAAAATACATAAACAACAATTAAATTTGTATTAAAATTAATAAACAAAATGCACATACAATAAGGTAGATTTGTATTCAAAAAATAAGCAAAATACACATAAAACAATGTAAACTTGTTTCAAAATATATATACGAATACACATAAAATTACGTAGATTTTTAGAGAAATATATATACAAAATACACATGAAACGATGTAAATACGTATAAAAATATATATACAAAATACACATTAAATAATGTAAACTCGAGTCAAAATAAATTAACAAAATATCAATAAAAGAATGTGTATTTGTATGAAAATAGATATACAAAATACGCAAAAAATAGCCTAAATTTGTATAAAACTATATTCAAAAATACACAAAAGTAATTTAAATTTGTATGAAAATAGATATACAAATTTTACATAAAATAAACTAAATTGTTATTGAAATATATATACAAAATACAAAAAATAATGTAAATTTGTATGAAAACATTTAAACAAATACGCTTAAAATAACGTAAATTTGTTTTAAAATATATAAACAAAATACACATTAAATAATGAAAATACATATACAAAATATATACAAAATACTCATATAATAATGTAAATACCAATAAAAAAAATGTAAATTTGTATGAAAAAATATATAAAAAATACACATAAAATAACGTAAATTTCTATTAAAATATATGTACAAATATCATCATAAAATAATTTATATTTGTATGAAAATAAATAAACAAAATACACATAAAAGAAGGCAAATATGAAGTAAAAAAATACAGATTACACTTAAAATTATGTAAATTTATATAAAAAAACAACACAAATGCACATAAAACGAAGTAAAATTATATAAAAAAAATATATATACAAAACAGACATTAAATAATGTAAATGCGTATAAGAATATGTATAGAAAATACACATTAAATAATCTAAATTCGTATCGAAATATATGAACAAAATACCGATAAAGTAAGGTAATTTTGAATGAAAATATATATAGAAAAAACACATAAAATAACAAATTTGAAAAATATATATATACAAAATACACATTAAATAATGTAAATACGTATAAAAATATATATACAAATACCAAATAAAACAATCTAAATTCGTATCAAAATATATATATATATATATATATATATATATATATATATATATATATATATATATATATATATATATATATATATATATATATATATATATATATATATATATATATATATATATATATATATATATATATATATATATATATATATATATATATATATATATATATATATATATATATATATATATATATATATATATATATATATATATATACAAAATATACATTAAATAATGAATATACATATGAGAATATCAATAAAGTAATGTAAAAATTTATGAAAATAAAGAATATAAAATATATTATATATAGATTAATTATATATATATATATATATATATATATATATATATATATATATATATATATATATATATATATATATATATATATATATATATATATATATATATATATATATATATATATATATATATATATATATATATATATATATATATATATATATATATATATATATATATATATATATATATATATATATATATATATATATATATATATATATATATATATACACACACACAAAACAAACATAAAATAATTAAATTTGTATTAAAGTAAATATACAAAATACACATACAATAAGGTAAATTTGTATTGAAATAGATATGCAAAATACACATAAAATAATGTCAATTTGTATCAAAATATATACGAATACACACAATAAAATAACGTAAATTTTTATGAAAATATATACAAAATACACAAAAAATAATGTGAATACGTAGAAAAATATGTATACAAAATACACATAAAATAATGTAAATTCGTATCAAAATAAATAAACAAAATTCCAATACAAGAATGAGTATTTGTATGAAAATAGATATACAAAATACACATAAAATAACGTAAATTTGTATAAAATTATATACAAAAATACTCATCAGTAATTTAAATTTGTATGAAAATAAATATACAAAATGCAAATAAAATTAGGTAAATTTGTCTTGAAATACATATACAAAATACACATAAAATAATGTAAATTTGAATGAAAATATATAAACAAATACACTTAAAATAACGTAAATTTGTATAAAATATATATACAAAATACACATTAAATAATGTAAATATGTATAAAAAAAATATATACAAAACACAAATAGAATAATGTAAAATCGTATCAAAATAAATACAGAGAATATTAATAAAATAATACAAATTTGTATGAAAATAAATATGCAAAATACCCATATAATAACGCGTTTTTTATAAAAATATATATAACAAAATACACATAAAATATTTAAATTTGCATTAAAATAAATGTACAAAATGCACATACAATAAGGTAAAATTGTATTGAAATAGATATGCAAAATACATATAAAACAATGTAAATTTGTTTCAAAATATATATACGAATACACATAAAATAACGTAGATTTCTATAAAAATATATATATATAAAATACACATAAAAAGAAGTAAATACGTATAAAAAAAATGTATACAAAATACACATAAAATAATTTAAATTCGTCTCAAAATAAATAAACAAAATACCAATAAAAGAATGTGTATTTGTATCAGTATAAATATACAAAATACACATAAAATAACGTAAATTTGTATAAAACTATATACAAAAATACACAAAAGTAATTAAATTTGTATGAAAATAGATATACAAAATACACATAAAATAAGCTAAATTTGAATTGAAATATATATACAAAATACATAAAATAATGTACATTTGTATCAAAGTATTTATACAAATACACATATAATAACGTAAATTTGTATAAAAATATATAAACAAAATACATATTAAATAATGTAAATACGTATAAAAAATATGAACAAAATACACATATAATCATGTAATTTCTATCTAAATAAATAAACAAATACCAATACAAAATACACATAAAATAACGCAAAATTTCTATAAAAATATATGTACAAAAATGCACATAAAAAAATAAATTTGCATAAAAATATATATACAAAACACACATTAAATAATGTAAATGCGTATAAAAATATGTATACAAAATACCTATAAAATAATCTAAATTCGTATCGAATTAAATTAACAAAATACCAATAAAATAATGTAATTTTGGATGAAAATATATATAGAAAATACTCATAAAATAACCTAAAAGCAAATACAAATATACACATAAAATAATTTAAATTTGAATTAAATAAATATACAAAATAAACATAAAATAAAGTAAATTTGTAATGAAATATATGTACAAAATACACATAAAATAATGTAAATATGTATGAAAATATATATAAAATACACATAAAATAACATTAATTTGTATAAAAATATATATTCAAAATAAACATTAAATAAAGTAAATGCGTATAAAAATATATATACAAAGTTCATATAAAAAAAAAGTAAATTCGTATAAAAAAGAATCAACAAAATACCAATAAAATAATATATATATTTGAATGAAAATAAATTTACAAAATACACATAACATAACTAAAATTTGTATGAAAATATATCCAAAAAAAAAACAAGAAATATTTTGAATTTGAATGAAAATAGATACACAAAATACACATAAAACTAGGTAAATTTCTTTTGAAATATGTATACAAAACACCCCTAAAATATTGTAAATTTGTGTCAAAATATACAAACAAATACACATAAAATAACGTAAACTTGTATAAAATATATATACAAAATACACATTAATATTAGAAAAATGTATAAAAAATATATACAAAATACACATAGTATAATGTAAAATCGTATCGTAATAAATGAACAGAATATCAATAAAATAATGTAAATTTCTATGAAAATAAAGATGCAAAATACCCATAAAAAAACGCATATTTGTATAAAAATATATATACAAAAATACACATAAAATAGTTAAATTTGTATTAAAATAAATATACAAAATGCACATACAATAAAGTAAATTAGTATTGAAATAGATATGCAAAATACACATCAAATAATGTAAATTTGTATTAAAATATATAAATACGAAAACACATAAAATAACGTAAATTTCTACGAAAATGTATATAAAAAATACACATAAAATGATGTAAATACGTATAAAAATATATACAAAATACACCTAAAATAAAGTAAATTCGTATCAAATCTAATAAACTAAATTTCAGTAAAAGAATGTATATATGTAGGAAAATAAATATTCAAAATAATTTATAAAATCACTAAAATTTGTATAAAATATATACAAATATACACAAAAATAATTTCAATTTGTATGAAAATAGATATACAAAATACACATAAGATTAGGTAAATTTGTATTGAAATACATATACAAAATACACATAAAATAATGTAAATTTGTATGAAAATTATAAACAAATAGACATAAAGTAACGTATATTTGTATAAAATATATATAGAAAATGCACATTAAATAGTGTAAATATGTAAAATAAAATATATACAAAATACTCATAGAACAATATAAAATCGTATCAAAATAAATACACAGAAAAGAAAAGAAAACAATGTAAATTTGTATGAAAATAAAGATGCAAAATACCCATAAAATAGCATATTTTTATTAAAATATATATACAAAAATACACATCAAATAATGAATTTTGTATTAAAATAAATATACAAAATGCACATAAAACAATGTAAATTTGTTTCAAAATATATATACGAATACATATAAAAAAACGTAAATTTCAATAAAAATATATATAAAAAATACACATAAAATGATGTAAATACGTATAAAAATATATATACAAAATACACATAAAATAATGTAAATTCGTACCAAAATAAATAAACAAAATACCAATAGAAGAATGTGAATTTGTATGAAAATAAATATACAAAATACACATAAAATAACGTAAATTTGTATAAAACTATATACAAAAATACACAAAAGTAATTTAAATTTGTATAAAAATAGATATACAAAATATACTTAAAATAAACTAAATTTGTATTGAGATATAATATACAAAATACATAAAATAATGTAAATTTGTATCAAAATATTTAAACAAATACGCATAAAATAACGTAAATTTGTTTTAAAATATATAAACAAAATACACATTAAATAATGAAAATACGTATACAAAATATATACAAAATACACATATAATAATGTAAATTCGTATCAAAATACATAAACAAAATACCAATAAAAAAATGTAAATTTGTATGAAAAAATATATACAAAATACACATAAAATAACGCAAATTTCTATAAAAAATATATGTACAAAAATGCACATAAAATAATTTAAATTTGTATGAAAATAAATAAACAAAATACACATAAAATAAGGCAAATTTGTAGTAAAAAAGTACAGAATACACTTAAAATAATGTAAATTTGTATAAAAAACAACACAAATGCACATAGAATTTAGATTATTTCATGTGTATTTTCTATACATATTTTTATACGCATTTACATTATTTAATGTGTGTTTTGTATATGTAAATTTGTATAAAAAACAACACAAATGCACATAAAAATTAGATTATTTCATGTGTGTTTTGTATATATATTTTTTTTATACAATGAAGTAAAATTGTATAAAAAATATATATACAAAACACACATTAAATAATGTAAATGCGTATAAAAATATGTATAGAAAATACACATGAAATAATCTAAATTCGTATCGAAATAAATGAACAAAATACCGATAAAATAATGTAATTTTGAATGAAAATATATATAGAAAATACACATAAAATAACGTAAATACAAATAAATATATACACAAAATAATTTAAATTTGAATGAAAATAAATATAAAAATAAACATAAAATAAGGTAAATTTGTAATGTGTATATACAATATACACATTAAATAATGTAAATTTTAATCAAAATTTATATACAAATACACATAAAATGACATAAATTTGTATAGAAATATATATACAAAATACACATTAAATAATATAAATACGTATAAAAATATATATATATATATATATATATATTTTTATATATATATATATATATATATATATATATATATATATATATATATATATATATATATGTAAGTGCAGTCAATTTGACTGTATAACGGCGAAGAGAGGAATAGAGAGAACACTGATGATGGTAGTAGAAAGCACGCAGCCGACCCTCCCTATGACCATAGGCCTGAGCCAGCAATTGCCACCCCAACCTCGACAGAGAGACGATCGCCCGTTTTTTCGTATCTTCTGTACCTCGATCGCCGTCAAACTTTAGTATGTATCACGGTAGGTATGGGTTGTATGTTGGCTTCGTCCGTGAGGTGTAGCAATAGCATAAGTTTGTGATAATGTTTACCATAAGTGAGATATCTTGACCGCATCTGTCAGGTGGCACTGTGACCTCACCCTCAGAGCACAAACAAACATGTGGGATTCGTTACAATACCCACGCCGCCCCTAGGCCGGGAATGAGCGGGAAAGGCACTGGAAGGGCAGAACAGACCCAGCCCCGACAGAGACGAGACGTGTGCTCGTCCCCTAGAGACACAAGAAGCAAGGAGACGAGCCACGAGAGCCAAGGGGATCGAACCCATGTGCTAGACAGCGACGAGCCAACTGTGGAAGGAGCCTACTGTTGTTGAGTTCGGAGAAGGACACGTTTTGGTATGTTAATAGTTGTATTGTTTATTTGCTTTATGTATGTTGACGAGATAATTTATGTCATATGTGTGCTTTGTAAGGAAGAGTGATTACTCAGGAACGCTATGTATATATAGTTAAGGCTAACGGAGTTAACTGTTATATGTTATTTTTCGTAACACAGACCAAGACATGGTAGAGTTGTTTGTATTGAAGAGAATTACGCAGGAATTCATGGTCTAATTTATTTCAGTTTCGTACGTCTAAGACTTATTGTTAATTTGCAGAAACGATTACACCAAGACTGATGTGAAGACATACTGATTAAAATTGAATTCAGTCATATATATATATATATATATATATATATATATATATATATATATATATATATATATATATATATATATATATATATATATATATATATATATATATATATATATATATATATATATATATATATATATATATATATATATATATATATATATATATATATATATATATATATATATATATATATATATATATATATATATATATATATATATATATATATATATATATATATATATATATATATATATATATATACAAATTACACATAAAACAATGTAAATTCGTATCAAATTAAATCAACAAAATGATAATAAAATAATATATATTTGTGTGAAATTAAATTTACCAGATACACATAACATAACTAAAATTTGTATTAAAATCTATACAAAAAAACACAGAAATAATTTTAATTTGTATGAAAATAGATATACAAAATACACATAAAATTAGGTAAATTTGTTTTCAAAAATACATATATACAAAATACCAATAACATATTGTAAATTTCTATCAAAATATATAAACAAAACATAAAATAACGTAAATTTGCTTAAAAATTTTTTATATATATATATATATATATATATATATATATATATATATATATATATATATATATATATATATATATATATATATATATATATATATATATATATATATATATATATATATATATATATATACAAAATATACATTAAATAATGTAAATATGTAATGAAAATATATACAAAATACACATAGAATAATGTAAAATTGTATCAATATAAATATACAGAATATCAATAAAGTAATGTAAAAAATTTATGAAAATAAAGATGCAAAATACCCATCAAATAAATCATATTTAAAAATAAATTTATATACAAAAATACACATAAAGTTATTAAATTTGTATTAAAATAAATATACAAAATACACATACAACAAGGTAAATTTGTATTGAAATAGATATGCAAAATACACATAAAACAATGTAAATTTCTAACAAAATATATACGAATACACACAATAAAATAACGTAAATTTTTATGAAAATATATATACAAAATACACAGAAAATAATGTAAATTCGTATCAAAATAAATAAACAAAATTGCAATAAAAGAATGTATATTTGTAGGCAAATATATATACAAAATACAAATAAAATAACTGAAATTTGTGTAAAAATATATACAAAAATACACAAAAATAATTTTAATTTGTTTGAAAATAGATATACAAAATACACATAAAATTAGGAAATTTGTATTAAAATACATATACAAAATACACATAAAATAATTTAAATTTGTATAAAAATATATAAAAACAAATACACAAAAATAACGTAAATTCCCATAAAAAATATATACAAAATATACATTAAATAATGTAAATATGAATAAAAATATATACAATATAGACATAGAATAATGTAAAATCGTATCAAAATAAATAAACAGAATATCAATAGAATAATGTAAATTTGTATGAAAATAAAGATGCAAAATACCCATATAATAACGCATATTTATATAAAAATATATATACAAAAATACACATAAAATATTTAAATTTGTATTAGAATAAATATACAAAAAGCACATACAATAAAGTAAATTTGTATTGAAATAGATATCCAAAATACTCATAAATAATGCAAATTTGTATCAAAATATATATACATATACACATAAAATAGAGTAAATTTCTATGAAAATATACATACAAAATACATATAAAATGATGTAAATAAGTATAAAAATATATATGACAAATACACCTGAAATAATGTAAATTCGTATCAAAATAAATAAACAAAATTACGATAAAAGAACGTATATTTGTAGGAAAATAAATATACAAAATACACATGAAATAAAGAAAATTTGTATAAAAATATATACAAAAATAAACAAAAATAATTTCAATTTGTATGAAAATAGATATACAAAATACACATATAATTAGTTAAATTTGTATTAAAATACATGTACAAAATACACATAAAATAGTGTAAATTTGTATGAAATGAAAGCAAATACACATTAATATAACGAATATTTGTATAAAATATATATACAAAATACACTTAGAATAATGTAAAACCGTATCAAAATAAATACACAGAATATCAATAAAATAATGTAAATTTGTATAAAAAATAAAGATGCAAAATACCCATAAAATAAAACATATTTTTATAAAAATACATATACAAAAATACACAGAGAATAATTAAATTTGTATTAAAATTAATATACAAAATGCACATACAATAAGATAAATTTGTATTGAAAAAATATGCAAAATACAAATAAAACAATGTAAATTTGTTTCAAAATATATACACGAATACAAAAAAAAATATGAAATTTCTATAGAAATATATATACAAAATACACATGAAATGATGTAAATACGTATAAAAATATATATACAAAATACACATTAAATAATGTAAATTCGTGTCAAAATAAATAAACAAAATATCAATAACAGAATGTGTATTTGTATGAAAATAGATATACAAAATACACATAAAATTAGGTAAATTTATATTGAAATATATATACAAAATACACATAAAATAATAATTAAATTTGAATGAAAATATATAAACATATACACTTAAAATAACGTAAATTTGTATAAAATATATACACAAAATAAACATTAAATAATGTAAATATGTATAAAAAAAATATATACAAAACACAAATAGAATAATGTAAAATCGTATCAAAATAAATACACAGAATATTTATAAAATAATGTAAATTTGTACGAAAATAAAGATGCAAAATACCCATAAAATAACGCATTTTTTCTAATAATATATATACCAAAATACACATAAAATATTTAAATTTGTATTAAAATAAATATACAAAATGCACATACAATAAGATAAATTTGTATTGAAATAGATATGCAAAGTAGATATAAAACAATGTTTCAAATTATATATACGAATACACATAAAATAACGTAGATTTATATAAAAAAATATAAATATACAAAATACACATAAAATAAAGTAAATACGTACAAAAAAATGTATACAAAATACACATAAATTAATGTAAACTCGTATCAAAATAAATTAACAAAATACCAATAAAAGAATGTGTATTTGTGTAAATATAAATATAGAAAATACATAGAAAATAACAAAAATTATTTTATATATATATTTCAAAAGAAATTTACCTAGTTTTATGTGTATTTTGCATATCTATTTTCATACAAATTCAAGCTATTTCTGGGTATTTTTGGATATATTTTAATACAAATTTTAGTTATGTTATGTGTATTTTGTAAAAAAAAATTCTTTCAAATATATATTATTTTATTGGTATTTTGTTGATTTATTTTGATACGAATATACATTATTTTTTAGGTACTTAGTATATATATTTTTATACGCATTTATATTATTTAACGTTTATTTTGAATATATATTTTTATACAAATTCATGTTATTTTATGTGTATTTGTATATATATTTTCATACAAATTTACATTATTTTATGTGTATTTTGTACATATATTTCATTACAAACTTACCTTATTTTATGTTTATTAACAAAATACCAATAAAAGAATGTGTATTTGTGTAAATATAAATATAGAAAATACATAGAAAATAACGTGAATTTATATAAAACTATATACAAAAATACACAAAAAGTAATTAAATTTGTATGAAAATAGATATAAAAAATACACATAAAATAAGTAAAATTTCAATTGAAATATATTTACAAAATACATAAAATAATGTAAATTTGTATCAAAATATTTATACAAATACACATATAATAACGTAAATTTGTTTAAAAATATATAAACAAAATACACATTAAATAATGTAAATACGTATAAGAAATATATATAAAATAAACATATAATCATGTAATTCGTATCAAAATAAATAAACAAAATACCAATAAAATAATGTAAATTTGTATGAGAAAACATACAAAATACATATAAAATAACGAAAATTTCTACAAAAATATATGTACAAAAATGCACATAATATAAAGTAAATTTGCATAAAAATATATATACAAAACACATTAAATAATGTAAATGCGTATAAAAATATATATACAAAATACCTATGAAATAATGTAAATTCGTATCGACTTAAATTAACAAAATATCTATAAAATAATCTAATTTTGGATGAAAATATATATAGAAAATACACATAAAATAAACTAAATACAAATACAAATATACACAAAAAATAATTTAAAATTGAATGAAATAAATATACAAAATAAACATTAAATAAGGTAAGTTTGTAATGAAATATATGTACAAATTACACATAAAATAATGTAAATTTGTATGAAAATATATATACAAATACACATAAAATAACATGAATTTGTATAAAAATATATATTCAAAATAAACGTTAAATAATATAAATGCGTATAAAAATATATATACTAAGTACATAAAAAATAATGTATATTCGTATCAAAATAAATCAACAAAATACCAATAAAATAATATATATTTGAAAGAAAAAAAATTTACAAAATACACATAACATAACTAAAATTTGTATTAAAATATATCCAAAAATACCCAGAAATATCTTGAATTTGTATGAAAATAGATATGCAAAATACACATAAAACTAGGTAAATTTCTTTTGAAATATATATATAAAATACCCATAAAATATTGTAAATTTTTGTCAAAATATATCAACAAATACACATAAAATAACGTAAATTTTTATAAAATATATTAACAAAATACAAATTGAATAATGGAAAAATGTATAAAAAATATATACAAAATACAAATAGAATAATGTAAAATCAGATCAAAATAAATGAACAGAATATCAATTAAATAATGTAAATTTCTATGAAAATAAAGATGCAAAATACCCATAAAATAACGCATATTTGTATAAAAATATATATACAAAAATACACAGAATAATTAAATTTGTATTAAAATAAATATACAAAATGCACATAAAATAAGGTAAATTTGTAGTGAAATAAATATGCAAAATACACATCAAATAATGTAAATTTGTATTAAAATATATATACGAAAACACATAAAATTACGTAAATTTCTGTGAAAATATATATACAAAATACACATAAAATGATGTAAATACGAATAAAAATATATATACAAAATACACCTAAAATAATGTAAATTCGTGTCAAATTCAATAAACTAAACTTCAATAAAAGAATTTATATATGAATGAAAATAAATATACAAAATAATATATAAAATAACTAAAATTTGTATAAAAATATATACAATAATACACAAAAATAATTTCAATTTGTATGAAAATAAATATACAAAATACACATAAAATTAGGTAAATTTGTATTGAAATACATATACAAAATACACATCAGATAATTTAAATTTGAATGAAAATATATAAACAAATAGACATAAAGTAACGTATATATGAATAAAACATATATAGAAAATGCACATTAAATAATGTAAATATATGAAATAAAATATATTCAAAATACACATAGCACAATGTAAAATCGTATCACAATAAATACACATAATATCAATAAAATAATGTAAATTTGTATGAAAATAAAGATGTAAACTACCAATAATTTAAACCATATTTTTATAAAAATATATATACAAAAAAAAAACATCAAATAAAAAAATTTGTATTAAAATAAATATACAAAATGCACATACAATATGGTAAATTTGTACTGAAATGGATATGCAAAACACACATAAAACAATGTAAATTTGTTTCAAAATATATATATATATATACGAATACACATAAAAAAACGTAAATTTCTATAAAAATATATATAAAAAATACACATGAAATGATGTAAATACGTATATAAATATATATACAAAATAAACATAAAATAATGTAAATTCATAAAAAAAAAAAAAAAAAAATACCAATAGAAGAATGTGAATTTGAATGAAAATAAATATACAAAATACACATAAAATAACGTAAATTTGTATAAAACTATATACAAAAATACACAAAAGTAATTTAAATTTGTATGAAAATAGATATACAAAATATACATAAAATAAACTAAATTTGTATTGAAATATCTATACAAAATACAAAAAATAATATAAATTTGTATCAAAATATTTAAACAAATACGCATAAAGTAACGTAAATTTGTTTTAAAATATATAAACAAAATACACATTAAATAATGTAAATGCGTATAAAAATATGTATACAAAATACCTATGAAATAATATAAATTCGTATCGACTTAAATTAACAAAATATCAATAAAATAATGTAATTTTCTATGAAAATATATATAGAAAATACACATAAAATAAACTAAATACAAATACAAATATACACAAAAAAATAATTTAAAATTGAATGAAATAAATATACAAAATAAACATAAAATAAGGTAAGTTTGTAATGAAATATATGTACAAAATACACATAAAATAATGTAAATTTGTGTGAAAATATATATACAAATACACATAAAATAACATGAATTTGTATAAAAATATATATTCAAAATAAACGTTAAATAATATAAATGCGTATAAAAATATATATACAAAGTACATAAAAAATAATATATATTCGTATCAAAATAAATCAACAAAACACCAATAAAATAATATATATTTGAAAGAAAATAAATTTACAAAATACACATAACATAACTAAAATTTGCATAAAAATATATACAAAAATACCCAGAAATAACTTGAATTTGTATGAAAATAGATATGCAAAATACACATAAAACTAGGTAAATTTCTTTTGAAATATATATATAAAATACCCATAAAATATTGTAAATTTTTGTCAAAATATATCAACAAATACACATAAAATAACGTAAATTTTTATAAAATATATTATCAAAATACACATTGAATAATGGAAAAATGTATAAAAAATATATACAAAATACAAATAGAATAATGTATAACCAGATCAAAATAAATGGACAGAATATCAATAAAATAATGTAAATTTCTATGAAAATAAAGATGCAAAATACCCATAACATAACGCATATTTGTATAAAAATATATATACAAAAATACACATAGAATAATTAAATTTGTATTAAAATAAATATACAAAATGCACATACAATAAGGTAAATTTGTATTGAAATAGATATGCAAAATACACATCAAATAATGTAAATTTGTATTAAAATATATATACGAAAACACATAAAATTACTAAAATTTCTGTGAAAATATATATACAAAATACACATAAAATGATGTAAATACGTATAAAAATATATATACAAAATACACCTAAAATAATGTAAATTCGTGTCAAATTCAATAAACTAAACTTCAATAAAAGAATGTATATATGTATGAAAATAAATATACAAAATAATATATAAAATAACTAAAATTTGTATAAAAATATATACAATAATACACAAAAATAATTTCAATATGTATGAAAATAAATATACAAAATACACATAAAATTAGGTAAATTTGTATTGAAATACATTTACAAAATACACATCAGATAATTTAAATTTGAATGAAAATATATAAACAAATAGACATAAAGTAACGTATATATGAATAAAACATATATAGAAAATGCACTTTAAATAATGTAAATATGTGAAATAAAATATATTCAAAATACACATAGAACAATGTAAAATCGTATCAAAATAAATACACATAATATCAATAAAATAATGTAAATTTGTATGAAAATAAAGATGTAATCTACCAATAATTTAAACCATATTTTTATAAAAATATATATACAAAAAAAAAAAACATCAAATAATAAAATTTGTATTAAAATAAATATACAAAATGCACATACAACATGGTAAATTTGTATTGAAATAGATATGCAAAACACACATAAAACAATGTAAATTTGTTTAAAAATATATATATACGAATACACATAAAAAAAACGTAAATTTCTATAAAAATATATATAAAAAAGTTTTTTTTCTAATCCCGCATGTATATAGCTTGAACCATTTTTCTAATAGATTCCACGAAGACTAATGTTTAATCTGGGAAGTACCGAACAGAATCTAGTCAGTAGAACTCGTGGTAAAGAGATACTTAAAAGGCCGAAACTCGTATAGTACCGAAAGGAGCCGCTGAGGGGCCAAACTCATGCACTCTCACCAAGACTTACCAACACAAAGGGCTGTAGCTGTCTAGGACACTGGGGATAAAGAGTGGAACACCTAATTGTAAAATGTAGCAACTATATACGAGAGGCAGAAAGGGGAGTTAGTACCAAAAGAAATGATGGTGATCGATGAGCCGATGAAAAGCGATACAGGTCAAAAGAAGGTTTGTTTTGGTTTGGAATGCCAAGTCGTATAAATCCAAGGTATTATAAATATATAATGAGCAAATAAAGTCTGTGTTCGTGATTTATTAATTGCTTTAGTGTATCAAGTGCCTAAAATTGATAGTTCAGAAAATTTTGTAGACCAAAAAAGTGAAAAAACAACGGACAACAGGTCGTAGATTCAGACTGCTGTGCAACCCACAGAGTTATATACCTAGAGCGCGCGCTTCCGTGTTTGGGGTTGGTGGCGGGTGAGGCAAGATACCCTGGCGCGGCAGCCATCTTGGGGAGCCCACTTTCCCTCACTCTGTGGTGGTTGTTTTGATGGTGGTGGTGGTGGTGGTGGTGGTGATAGTGGTGGTGATGGTGGTGGTGGTGATGGTAGTGGTGAAGGTGGTGATGGTGGTGGTGATGGTGGTGGTGGTGTTGGTGGTGATGATGGTGGTGTTGGTGGTGATGATGGTGGTGGTGGTGATGATGGTGGTGGTGGTGGTGGTGATGATGATGGTGGTGGTGGTGATGATGGTGGTGGTGGTGGTGGTGGTGGTGATGATGGTGGTGGTGATGGTAGTGGTGGTGATGATGATGGTGATGGTGGTGGTGGTGGTGGTGATGGTGGTGGTGTTGGTGGTGGTGGTGGTGGTGATGGTTATGGTGGTGGTGGTGGTGATGATGGTGGTGGTGTTGGTGGTGGTGGTGATGATGATGGTGATGGTGGTGGTGGTGGTGGTGATGGTGGTGGTGTTGGTGGTGGCGGTGATGGTGGTGGTGATGGTGGTAGTGGTGGTGATGATGATGATGATGGTGGTGGTGATGGTGGTGGTGGTGGTGGTGGTGATGGTGATGATGATGGTGGTGATGATGATGATGGTGGTTGTGATGGTGGTGGTGGTGGTGATGGTGGTGGTGATGGTGGTGGTGGTGGTGATGGTGGTGGTGGTGGTGGTGGTGGTAATGATGGTGGTGGTGATGGTGGTGATGGTGATGGTGATGGTGGTGGTGGTGGTGGTGATGATGGTGGTGGTGATGGTGGTGATGGTGGTGGTGGTGGTGGTGGTGGTGATGATGATGGTGGTGGTGGTGGTGGTGGTGATAATGGTGGTGGTGGTGGTGGTGATGATGGTGGTGGTGGTGGTGGTGGTGGTGATGATGGTGGTGATGATGATGGTGATGATGGTGGTTGTGATGGTGGTGATGGTGGTGGTGGTGGTGGTGATGATGGTGGTGGTGGTGGTGGTGGTGGTGGTGATGGTGATGGTGGTACGTGATAGTGGTGGTGGTGGTGGTGGTACGTGATAGTGGTGGTGGTGGTGATGGTGATGGTGGTACGTGGTAGTGATGGTGGTGGTGGTGGTGGTACGTGATAGTGGTACGTGGTTGTACGTGATAGTGGTGGTCTTGGTGATGGTGGTTTTCATAAACAGAGAGAGAGAGAGAGAGAGAGAGAGAGAGAGAGAGCGAGAGAGAGAGAGACTCTAAAACCTGAATTATGTCATGTCACATCAGTCCGTCTCTCTCTCTCTCTCAACCAACTCCTCCACCCACCACCATCACCACCACCACCAGCACCACCACCATCACCACCACTAAAGCACCACCACCATCACCACTATAGCACCGCCACCACCACCATCATCACTACCACCACCACCACCACCATCATCATCATCATCACCACCACCACCACCACCACCATGCACCACCATCACCACCTACCACTTACCTCCACTTTGAATTTGCCGGCTGGAGCACAGAGATATGGCGGCCGAGGTACTTCCGGTTGCCGCACCCGAGTGTCTGGCTCGCGCGCTCTAGGTATATAACTCTGTGGTGCAACCGAAGTTTCATAATTTCATTTATCATAATACTGCATCTGTCTCAAAGATTATTGAAGAATACGTGGGATGAGGGCGACTTCTACAGTAAGGTCTTCACCTCAACAACCGCCTACAGACTCTCTGCGGAAAGCTTGACGTCGAGTTCTTTAACGCCTGGAACCATTTCTACGGCCAGAGTAAACTTTTCCAAAGGGACGGCATACACCTTGCTGTCCCCCGTCGGGGCAGCCAGATTCAGAAGGCTCCTCAACGACGCCGAACGTAACGCCCGAACAACAAAAAAACGACTCTCAGCCACGTCCTTCCATCCCGCCCGTGTAAATAGACACCATACACCGCAACAAACTCGTAACATTGAACCCTCCAGTACCACCACCTCTATTACCAAGCTTCAAGATAACCTAAGAGTCCTTAGTTTCAATGCGCGTAGCCTAAGAAACAAGTTTGATGAACTGCGATGTCTTGCTCTGACAGAAAACTTTGACGTAATTGCTATAACCGAAACATTTATCGACACCACAAATATTGATTTAAGTTCCGAATACAACATAGATGGCTACAGATTCTTCAACAATGATCGTGTAAACCGTAGAGGGGGTGGTGTCGCCCTTTTTGTCAAAAGCTATTTGCAACCCACTGACAAAACACCAAGAAACAGTAACGTTGAACATTTGTGCGTGCGAGTAAACACTGCAAAAGTCAATTTAAATATATCTGTCACTTACAGGCCTCCGGGGCAATCACTCGATGCCGATCTTGAAATGTACAGCGTCTTAAGGCAGTCACTTAATAACAGCGACTCACTGATACTAGGAGACTTTAACCTCCCCCATATCGACTGGGCGACACTGTCGGGTACAGAAGGTGAGTCCCATAGAATGATCGAATTTTTAGAGGAAAATTATCTAAGCCAAATGGTTTCTGAACCAACTCGACAAAATAATTATACATACTTGACCTTGTTATAGCGACCCAAGATAACCTAGTCAGTAATGTCACGGTAGGAGAACACCTCTGTTCCTGCGATCATAAACTAGTGCGCGTTGACATTAGAGCTCAAACATCGGTGACTGAAAATAAAGTAAAGGTGCCCAATTTCAAAAGAGCCAACTTCGTAGAAATCCGACGAAAACTAATAGATATGCAACTATCAGATGATGGCAATGTAGAGGACGCCTGGCTAAGCTTTAAAAATCAGTTACTCACTCAGCAGGACACATTTGTCCCCTTGTGCGGGAAGCGAATTAACACTAATAAAAGCCCACCTTGGTTTAATACCGAAATTAAACACTCAGTCAAGGAGAGAAAATTGTTTTACAGGTTAAAGAAAGAACAAAGCACGCCCGAAAACATTAGACTCTACAATGATGCCAGGCGACGAGTAAACAGATTAGTGCGTCAGGCAAAGCGTAGATATGAAGAAAATATTGCAGCCAACTGTAAAAATAATCCGAAATCCTTCTTCAGTTACATAAACAACAGAAAGGCGACCAGAAGTGGAACTGGACCCTTAACAAACAGCGACGGTGCACTAGTGACTGACAGCCAACACGTTGCAAACCTATTAAACAATTACTTTTCCTCGGTGTTTAATACTAACACTCCTCCCACCACTACCACCAACACCAGTACTAATGTAAATCCTGAGCATGCATTGCCTAACTTTGAAATAAAACCCGATGAAGTCCTTAAAGCCCTCAAATCACTTAAAACAAATAAAAGTCCTGGACCTGACAAAGTATATCCAACTCTGCTGAAAGAAACAAAGAGCGAAATACTCTCCTCCCTCACAACCGTATTCAATATGTCCTTGCGACAAGGCATCGTCCCTTCAGATTGGAAAAAGGCTAACGTGACACCGATTTTTATGAAAGGAGACAAAAAAGTACCAGGTAATTACAGGCCCATTAGTCTAACTTCGGTTGTAGGTAAGCTACTTGAGGGCATAATTAGAGACAAAATTGTGAGTTACCTTGAAAGCCACTCAATTATTGGGGACTCACAACACGGCTTCCGAAACAAAAGTTCCTGCCTATCAAATCTATTAATCTTTTATAACGACCTCTTCACTGTTTATGACGTAACCAAATCACTGGACGTAGTCTATCTTGGTTTCCAGAAAGCGTTTGATAAAGTCCCACATCATAAATTACTTTACAAATTAAAGCAAATAGGTATTGATGGTCGAGTACACGAATGGGTCGCGAATTGGTTGAGCAACAGACAACAAAGAGTAGTGATTGACGGATTTAACTCAGAGTGGGCGCCGGTCACTAGTGGCGTCCCTCAGGGCTCGGTGCTCTTCATTATTTACATCAACGACGTGGATGTTGGACTCAATAACCGCATTAGTAAATTTGCAGACGACACAAAGATTGGTAACTCGGTTCTCACTGACGAAGACAGGCAAAGCCTCCAAGAGGATTTGCACAAAATTTCAGCTTGGTCGGATAGATGGGAGATGCCCTTTAACGTAAACAAGTGCCAGGTCCTTCAAGTTGGAACGAGGAATAAGAAGTTCGATTACGAAATGCACGGCGTTAAACTCAAAAGCGTTCAATGCGTCAAGGACTTGGGGATCAAAATCGCGTCAAACCTCAAATTCTCACAGCAATGCATCGATGCAGCAAATAAAGCGAACAGAATGTTGGGCTTCATTAAAAGAAACTTTTTATTCAAGAATAAAGATGTAATACTCCCGCTCTACAATAGTTTAGTCAGACCCCACTTGGAATATGCGGTACAGTTTTGGTCTCCCCACCATGCAAAGGATATTGCTAAATTAGGTGTTCAGCGTCGGGCAACGAAAATGATCCCTTCCTTGCGCAACAAATCCTACGAAGAAAGGCTTTCTACCCTTAACATGTTCTCTCTTGAGAAACGTCGCCTCCGAGGAAAATTGATCGAATGTTTTAAAATACTTAATGGTTTCACGAATGTAGACAGATCAACATTGTTTATGAACGATGACACTTTGCGCACGAGGAACTTGTAATGGCGTAAAACTCAGATGTAGACAAGTAAATTCAGACTGCACCAAATTTTTCTTCACCAACGTTGTAGTGCGAGAATGGAATAAGCTTCCACCATCAGTGGTCCTGTGTAACACGAATGACTCCTTAAAAAATAAGCTCGACCGTCGATCACTTCCTTCAACTTAATATCAACTAGAGTAGAAATGCATCGTTTTGGAGCCTTCTGATTAATGTAAAATCACTTAGGTTTAAGGACAGACCACCTAGTCTGGACCATGGGGTCTGTGTGGTCTGAGTTTCTATGTAAATCTATGTAAATCAATATTCATAACCCTGTTTTGAATTACACTGGGGAAAAAAAAAAATATATATATATATATATATATATATATATATATATATATATATATATATATATATATATATATATATATATATATATATATAGTAGACCCACTTTTCTGTATCAAATTATGCTTTCCAGATAATCTGGCATTTTTTATCGAGGGCCAGCAGGTTTCCTCCTCTAATTAACCCTGTGCCCTTTGCACACCAAAACTGGAAGAAGTAAATAAAGCTCTTATTTCGTGAAGATAACACTGAGAACAGAGAAACAAAACACTGCATAGCATTTGGGAAAAAAAAAAGATCAATAAAATTCCCTGGGTAGAACACAGCCAGCTTGTCAGGTGTCTGGGAGTGCCGTTGTAAGGGCGGCACACTTCATCCCATCAACAACTGAACCGTGCCGCACATCAGCTGGTCGATCGCCTCGCCGCTCTCACCTCGCCGCCTCCGTGCCCGGGAATGCTGTGCCATAGCATCGCTGCAGCTGTAAGCAGATAAGGGTAGGAAAACACTGCTCACCATTTTGCTTGCCCTGACAATGCCAAGAAGGGGGAAGTGATGATTGATTCCTCCCCAGTCCGTGGGTGGTAATGCGACATTGTAGTACTTGTACAGGGTGTTGTTCGGCATTTTACTTATTATCAAAGAAAGAATCTTTTCCACTAATGCGGGATTAAAGAGCTGTCGGATTGTGCAATCCCAGAAGCGGGGCCTCATGGGCCTGACAGGGGTGCACTAATACGAATGTTCGTGTTTTATATCAGCCCTGGTGCCCTACGCATTATTGAACAGAAATAGACTATGGTAAAACGGTATTATTGTAGGAGTACACCAGTCTAGAGATGGCTTTTCTTACCCTGACCATTAGAAAGAGCTCCGCATTCTGAGTAAATTCATCCCCATAAACACCCCTCGGAAATCATTTATAACGGAGGGAGGGAGGGAGGGCGGTCAAGGCCAGGACGTTAGGTTAGGTTAGTTTTAGGTTAGGTTAGTGTTAGGTTAGGTTAGTTTTAGGTTAGGTTAGTGTTAGGTTAGGTTAGTTTTAGGTTAGGTTAGGTTTAGGTTGGGTTAGGTTTAGGTTAGGTTAGGTTAGGGTTAAGTTAGGTTAGGTTTAGGTTGGGTTAGGTTAGGTTTTGTTAGGTTAGGTTAGGTTAGGTTAGGTTAGGTTAGGTTAGGTTAGGTTAGGTTAGTTTTAGGTTAGGTTAGGTTAGGTTAGGTTAGGTTAGTGTTAGGTTAGGTTAGGTTAGTTTTAGGTTAGGGGTTACGTTAGGGTTATGTTTAGTTTAAATGCACCTGTGTGGACGAAACTAGTTTTTTCTGGTAGATTTCGGTCTGTTTTGAATGAATGTGCTCTAAATTTTTTATCGCAAATCATTAGTCTCTTGGTTGGAAGGCGGGGGGGGGGTAAAAAAAATAGAAATGACACGCATATTCATTCAAAAAAACTAGTTTGAGACTGGTGAAGTGCTACAAATTTACCGGTAAAACTATAGAACAACTTACCTAGATGGGGAGAACCCCTTCTAGAATCAAGTGACGCCTCCAACCAAGACAGCAAGTAGAGAGTCCTTTTGATGATCTGATGGTTGGCTAATGTGGCATCACCAAGACCACACGAATACTGCCATAATACACTTGAGCAAGTGGCAAGACAATGCAGCAGGGTTGCCAGGCTGGCGGGTTTCCCGCTAAATGTGGCTTTTTTTATCTTTGCTGGCGGGGAAATTTTGATGCCGGCGGGCTGCCGTTTTTTTTTGGCGGATTTCTGTCCTGCTTGGCGATTTTTTGGCGTCCTTTTGTCATTTTGTCCAGTAAATTTCAGATTATCCTTAATATCAAAATTATCTTCGAGGTCATGATTCATAAAACATGTAGCCTAGTTGACTGGCGAACGATGAGAAGAATGTTCGCACTCAGCTGCTAATGATGATCCCTGCCCGCCCTCACACCCTGGGTCAGGGTCACTCCCTGCCCGCGACCTCTCCTTACTAACTACCCCTGTCTCCCCCTTCCCTCTCTGTCTCCCTTCCCTTTCCCTCTCCTTGCCCTTGGTCATGTCAGGTCAAGAGGGGAGGGCACTTGTCCTAAGAAAGTGAATTTCCATATGTGTGGTAGAGTCTCCGCTCCAGCTGGGTGCTGGAGCATAGGTTCGAGACCTACCCGGTGCCATGGGAGTGGAAAGGTGGGCTCTTTCCGACACCCCCAGCCCCGTTAATTTGTTGGGCCTCCTCCACTTGAAAGAATTGGGCATCTCTCTACCAGCTGTCTGGGTGGTTGCGCGGCATGCACCGCCTTAATTGGGGTATATCCCCAGTGAAATACCCCCCCTCCTGAGTCGTGAAACGGCATTTATTGCCAAGAATTTGTGCCGACATCATCAATGTTAACCCTTTTCACTCGTCATATACCGTAAGCGTAATTAAGGACGTTACGTGGACACAGACCTGGATTTCCTGAATTATAAAACTATAGAGGAAAATAGGGTAAATCTTAAGAATCACCACTCCACCCCCTCCACCACCCCAGCCCCCCCTATCCCCCAAGACAAGCCTGGGGAACTGTGGGGAACCGGGGTATTGGGGGGGGGAGCCCATATCACTGAAAAACGGCCTTCCAAAACTTCCCTAGAAAAATCCCTAAATCAGGAAAAATTCCCTAGTCTCGAAAGTAAGGAAAATCCCTACCGTATACTCACATCGCGTAATAATCCACCCCAAAACAGCCCTGAGCCATGACTCAAGGTCATCCGGGACTCGGGCTGAACAGGCCTGGGCTATACCCGGCCCTCAGCATGGCAGCCGTTGGGCTGCGTGTTCTAAAAAAAAAAAAATAATAACCACGCGTGGTGGACATGGTCTCACATGCGTGGGCTAGTCGCTAACCAAGCATACCATCGCTAACCAAGTGTACCATCGCTAACCAAGCGTACCATCGCTAACCAAGCATACCAACGCTAACCAAGCGTACCATCGCTAACCAAGCGTATCGTTGCTAACCAAGCGTACCGTCGCTAACCAAACATTTGTAGAAAAAATATATGAAGACCTAG